>NC_087349.1:39740466-40043496 GCF_030014295.1 Loxodonta africana
TTGTGATTATATGCAAGTTTAATTTTTGAAATGCACAGATTTTATACTAACACATAAACATTTACATTCTAAAAGGGACCCATGAAGGTTAAATATTAATCACTAATTGATCTATTCAAGTGTTATTCATAGCATTATATTTTTAAAGTATTTTTAACAGTTGTATATGTTATTTTATACAATTTGTAAAACATGGAAATATGTAAAGAATAAAATAAAAATAAGCCCAATTTTTTTCAGCTTTGAGTGCTAGTCTGTGTTTTTCAGAGCCCTAAATTGAGCCTCTATTAAGTATAGAGTTAGTGAAAGAATAGATATTTACTAAAGTATAAAGATTAATAACACTTATGTATTTTTATTCATATATATATGCATGTTGTTGTTATTGTGTGCCATCAAGTCAATTCCAACTCATAGAGACCCCATATGACAGAGAAGAACTGTCCCATACGGTTTCCTAGGCTGTACACTTTACAGGAGCAGATCTCCAGGTATTTTCTCCAGTGGAGCCACTAGTGGGTTTGAACCACTGACCTTTTGGTTAGCAGCCGAGCTGTTAACCTTTGTGCCACCAGGGTTCCATATATATGCATAAAGATATATAATAGATACATACAGATATGTACATTATATATAGAGAAGGAGAGAGAGAGAGAGAGAGGAAGGAGTCCCTGGGTAGTGCAAACCGTTGATGTGCTTGGCTACTAATTGAAAGGTCGGCAGTTTGAATCAAACCAGAGGCACCTCAGAAGAAAGGCCGGGTGAACCACTTCCAAAAAATCAGCCACTGAAAAGCACAGTTCCGTTCTAAAACACATGGGGTCACCATGAGTTAGAATCAGCTTGAGAACCTCTGGTTTATGTGTTTATATGTTTATGCTTATATAGTGTGAATATTATGTTCATATTGTTAAAGATATAGTTCGGGGTAAAATACTAGCAAGGTCACTAGACCATACAGTTAAGGCCATATTACCTAATTCACTTCATTAGGAATAAAGGGGCCCTATAAAAAAAATTAAAATTTTTTTTTTTTTTTTTTTTTTTATGTATGGATGTGCTTTTGTCTCCTTCATATGTTAGAAACTTGGGAGGGAAAAGATATAACTTGCCTTGAGTTCCCCAAATTCCAAATTCATATCGATGCCTTTCAAGTTCAAAACACTCAGAGCAGTCCAAATATTTTTTAAGTAACTATAACAAAACATGTTCCACTTCTAAACTGTTCATACGCTGAAGATTCTTCAGCTTTTAAACTGAACAATAAGAATAGGATGCAAAAAAGTGGCACATAGCTTTCAAACATCATTTTAGAGGATGTGTGAACAAAATTTTGAAAATCAGTAGCCTGCTACCCTTAATTCACAGTGTCGGATTCTATTTGAGGCGTCTGTTGGATCTTTAAAAGGAAAATTGCTTTCCAAATTTTATTATACAACTAAGTCAATTTATTTATTCATTTGTTATTGTGTATCAGAGCTGAGCTAGAAATAAAAGGCAATTGTTGGTTTATTTACCAGAGGGCAGATAAACTTTCTTTAGAAAGTTAAAAATTGAGCAGAAATACAAACAAGGAAATAATTTTAATGCATTATGATTGTACTGTTCAGGTTTATGTGTCAACTTGGCTAGGGTATTAAAAAAAAAAAGGGTATAGTCCCCAGTTATTCAATCAAACAGTCTAGGTGTTGCTTAGTATTTAATGTTTCTGACACTATTTATAAATGAGATTTTCAAAATGTCTATTGTGAGTATATAGAAAGAAATTATATACACATATTATCCATACTGTGACTCTGCTAAATTCACATATTAACTAGCAGGCTTTTTGGTAGATTCTTCCGGAACTTCCTTATACATAGTCATGCCATGGAAACCCTGATGGAGTAGAGGTTAAGGGTTGTGGCTGCTAACCAAAAGGTCAGCAGCTTGCATCCACCAGGCGCTCCTTGGAAACCATACAGGGCAGTTCTACTCTGTCCTATAGGGTCAGTATGTGTCAGATCCTACTTGATGGCAATGGGTTGGTATTTTTTTTTTAATCATGCCATTTATTAATAATGACAGTTTTATTTCTTTCTTTTCAATCTTTATGCCTTTATCTTGCCTCGTTTAGCTAGCTAGAACAACCAGTACAACATTGAATAGATGTGTTACGAGTAGACATCCTTACTTTGTTCTTCATCCTTGGTGAAAATGATTTATCTAAGGATTTTCATAAATCCTCTTTATCAGATTGAAGAAATTCCCTTTTCTTAATGACTTACTAAGAGGTTTTTCTTTTTTTAATCACGTTGAATTATTACAATTGCTATAGCTCTACCTATTGAGATGACTACATGGTATTATGGTATTTCAACTCTCTTCTATTAATGTGGTGAATTACATTGACTGAGTTTCACATGTTAAATCAACCTTGCATTCCTGAAATAAAATCCACTTGCTCGTGATTCTTTTAATATGATCTCAGAATCAATTCTCTAATATTTTGTTTAGAACTTTGTGTTTGCAGTTATGAGGTATTTTATCTGTAGCTTTCTTGTAATGCCTTGTCTAATTTTAGTATTGGGTAATGCAGACTTTATAAAATTGGTTGTAATGTATTCCTTGCTCTTCAATTTCTGAAAGATTTTGTGTAAGATTGATAGTATATTTTTCTGAAACATTGATAGAATTCGCTAGAGAAACATTGTGGGTTTGGAGTTTTCTGTTTTTTTGATTTTTAATCTGAAGGTTAAAAATTATTAATTCAATTTATTTTATAGATATAGTTAGAGAGTAAGGTAGAGATAGAGATGAAGAGAGGACTATTCAGATTTTATATTTTTTTCTTATTCCAGTTGATAATGTGTGTCTTTTAAGAATTTGTCCATTTTATCTAGGTTGATATTATTGGCCTAAATGTTTTTAATATTCTCTTAATTTCCCTTAAATGTATGTGGGATTTGTAATAATGTGTAATGTCTCCTCTTTTTTTACAGATATTAGAACTTTCAGTTGTCTCTCTTTTGTATTAGTCACTTTAGGTATTTTTGTCAGACATTTAACTTCTGTATATGTTATCAGCTCTGAAATACATTGATATTATGTTTAAGTGACCAACTGTATTTTTCAAAATTCAAAATTGCAACAACAACAAAAAACAAATTTTATACTTACTCACATGTGTTGGCAGTCTTTGTTTCCTTTTATTCCTTTAAGATTCCATCTAGAATTATTTACCTTTGGGCTACATAACTTTCTATAACATTTCAGATAATGCAGCTTTGCAAGCAATGATTTTTTTCATCTTTTGTTTGGATAAATATGTCATCATTTTACCTTCATTTTTCAAGATTACATTTGATGGATGTGAAATTCTAGGTCAACAATTTATTTCTTTCCATTCAGCCCTTGAACAATGTCATTTAACTGTCTTATTTGTATTCTTTGAAATGAGAAATCTTCAGTATTCTTTTCTTTGTCCCCCTTAGTGTTGTGTTTTTGTTTTTTCTTTTTTTCCTGGATATATTTAAGTTTTTGTATTTATCATTGAGTTTTAGCAGTTCCATTCTGATGAGTTTTGGTACTGTTTTCTGCATATTTTCCTTGATTGGTGTTCTTTGAGGGTCTTGGATTTCTGAATTTATGATTTTTACTAAATCCAGAAAGTTTTTAAGCATAATTTCTTCAAATACTTTTTCTGTGTCCAGATTTTAGGGACTCAAATCACAGGTACATTAAACTGTTTGACATGGTTGTAGAAGATAGTAAATCTCTGTTCATTGTTTTTGGTTTTTATTAATATTATTCTTTTTGTTTAGGTTTGAGTAGTTTCCATTGTCTTAGCATCTAGTTCATTGATCTTTTGTTCTGTAGTGTCCTATCTGTTTCTAGACCCATCCAGTGAATTTTTATTTTCAAATATTGTGTTCTTTCAGTTGCTGAAGTTCTACTTTTTATGGTTACTACTTCTCTTATTATGTTAACGTTTCCCTTTAAATTCTTAAATATATTTAGTGTAGCTATCCATTAGTAAAAAATAAGTACAGCCAGAATGCTCCTTAGAAGCAATGACAGTGAAACTTTGTCTCACATACTTTGGACGTGTTATCAGTAAAGACCAGTCGCTGGAGAAGGACATCATGCTTTGTAAAGCAAAAAAGAGGAAGACTCTCAACAAGATGGATTGACAGTGGCTGCAGCAATGGGGCTCAAACTGACTCATAGCAATGGTTGTGAAGATGGCACAGTACTAGGCAGTGTTTTGTTATGTTGTACATAGTGGGTTGCTATGAGTCCAAATTGACTTGATGGCACCTAGCAACAATAACAACAACATTTATTAGTATCTCTATTATTTCTGCAAGGAGCCTTGGCTGCCCCATGGTTAGGCACTTGTTCTCTCCCTAGTAGCTTTGTCTCCTTTGACCACATAGATGCTCATCTTCACATTCCCACTTCAGTATACTGCAACAACTCATGAGGACACATACACACACGGGGGCTCTACTGTATACCTACCTCCTAGCAAGTACACTGCTCTGCATTCCAGCTGCTTCTGCCTTCTTGAATTCTAATCTCCACATCCTCATTTTAACAAGATCATTGTGTGCTGCATGCGTTCCTCTTCCTGTGCTTTGGTAAAATCTTCCAGTCAATCTTTAGTTTCTCCTTATTAGCTCTCTACTGTAAGGTCTCACTGTCCTGTGCTTCCTTTTGTCCAATGTCTCAAGGCAGAACTTAATTTATGTTTATTTTGTTCAGTTTTCTACTTGTTTATGATGGAGGGCTAGTTCACTTCCTTTTGATCAAAAGAGTAAATCCCAGGAAATAAGTTATGAATGGCAAAACTATTACAAGAGCAATTAGAATTGAAATTTTGTCCTCTAAATAATGCAATCTTCTACTTATTACATGAAATCACAAAAAAAGTAGTGGTCTGTAGAATCTGTTAACCATTTTCAACATTCCTGGTATTGTGTCAAAGAGTTTATAGTCATGGTTTTATTAAATATACTTACATATATTTTTTATACATATATATAGGATATATAAATATACATGGTATCATTGTGTGTATATATATATACACATATATATAACCCAGAAAAAAAAAAAAAAGCACTCAGTGCCGTCAAGTCAATTCTGACTCACAGTATATATATACGGTATAAATACTTTAAAAAACCCTCTTGCTGTTGAGTCAATTCTGACTCATAGTGACCCTATAGCACAGAGTAGAACTGCCCCATTTGGCTCTCAAGGAGCTGCTAATGGATTCAAACTGCCAAACTTTTGGTTAGCAGCCAAGCTCTTAAAAACTGGGCCACCAGGGCTCCATGGTATGCATATATATATATATATGCCTCCCTTCCAAAGTACGTAATTTTTGTCATATTTTTCACCTAGAAACAATGTTGTATTTTTCTAACAGTGTCCCTCTCTAGTAAGACTTTGAATTATTTTTCTTATTAAATTAAATAAATTTGACATATTTTGAGGCAGACATATGCCCTGCATATAACACTGTTCTGATTAGCCAAATATGACATAAAGTGGTACTGATTTACATATGGCCCTTTTTTTGAAATAAGAGAGGTATTGCCAATGAGGGTAACTATAATAGTTGTGTTGCCTCTGCGTTGGACATTTGACGAGAGATTAAACATCAATAGATTGAGGAGGAAAACTTATAAATTCAAAATGACAGATTTTTAGGGTTAATAATCATTTGCTTTTCTCCTCAGAAACGGTGAAACCTAATACATCGTTTTACCTTTCATTGTTTTTTTTAGTCAATGTAATTCACAATTTTGAAATCTAATTAAACTGGTATTATTATGATAGGTTAATCAATAAAAGTTGCATTAAAAATGAACTTCAAAATGCATAACTCAGCAGTTAATGTGTCAGCATGTTGTTATTTCAAAGTTTTACTGATCTGAAGAAAATTTTTGTATGAAATTGGTCGACAGGCATGTGCTCTGTTAAGTAACACCATTTTTCATTATGGCTACTTTGAATCTATGTTGAGAAATACTAAAGAGTATCCAAGCGTTCAGTAGACATGATAGCTGTAACAGAGAAGCCCAGAACGTTATATTGTAATCAAGTTGCAAATGTATCTATGGAATATGTTGCTAGTTTGTTTATTTACTTGTTTATTCAATCATTCATTCGGTTGTTATTTATCCCTATTATATAAGTCCACCACTCATCTTTCAATTTGAGGTACTGCAGTGCCTTGTGTGTTGCTGTGATGCTGGAAGCTGTGCCACTGGTTAAAGGCAGAGAATACCAAAAAGATGTTAACCTGGGTTTTACTGACTATGCAAAGGCATTGGACTGTGTGGATCATAACAAACTATGTATAACATTTCAAAAAATGGGAACTCCAAAACACTTAATTTTGCTTATGAGGAACCGGTACACAGACCAAGAGGCAGTCGTCCGAACAGAAAAAAGGGATACTGAGTAGTTTAAAATCAGGAAAGATGTGCATCAGGGTTGTATCCTTATCCTTTCATTATACTTATTCACTCTGCATACTGCGAAAGTAATCCCAGAAGTTGGACTATATGAAGAAGAAAAAGGCATCAGGATTAGAGGAAGACTCATTAACAACCTGCATTATGGAGATAACACAACCTTGCTTGCTGCAAGTGAAGAAAACTTGAAACACTTACTGATGAAGATCAGAGACCACAGCTTTCAGTATGGATTACACCTTAACATAAAGAAAACAAAAATCCTCACAACTGGACAAATAAGCCACATCATGATAAATGGAGAAAAGGCCGAAGTTGTCAAGGATTTCATTTTACTTAGATCTACAATCAACAGCCATGGAAGCAGCAGTTAAGAAATCAGATGATGCGTTGTGTTAGGCAAATATGCTGCAAAAGGCCTCTTTAAAGTATTTAAAAGCAAAGATGACATTTTGAGGACTAAGGTGCACCTGACCCAAGCAATGGTGTTTCCAATTGCCCCATGCGTGCTAAAGTCAGACAATGAATAAGGAAGGCCAAAGAAGAATTGATGCCTTTGACTTATGGAGTTGGTGAAGAATATTGAATATACCATGGACTGACAAGGGAACAAACAAATCTGTCTGGGAAGAAAGAAGTACAGCCAAAATGTTCCTTAGAAGCAAGGATGGTGAGACTTCGTCTTACATACTTTGGACATGTTATCAGGATGCCCCAATCCCTGGAGAAGGACATCATGCTTGGTAAAGCAGAGGGTCAGTGAAAAAGAGAAGACCCTTAACAAGATGGATCCACACGGGGGC
Organism: Loxodonta africana; assembly: GCF_030014295.1. Taxonomy (NCBI): domain Eukaryota; kingdom Metazoa; phylum Chordata; class Mammalia; order Proboscidea; family Elephantidae; genus Loxodonta; species Loxodonta africana. Next base: position 39,747,740 of record NC_087349.1, read on the forward strand.
TGCAACAATGGGCCCAAGCATAACAATGATTATGTGGGTGGTGCAGGGCAAGGCAGTGTTTCATTCTGTTGTACATAGGGTAAGTATGAGTTGAAACCAACTCAACAGCACCTAACTATAATAAAAATAACTCTTTTATATAAGTAGTAAAAAAGAGAAAGACCCTCAATGAGATGGTTAACTTAATGGCTGCAACAGTGGGCTCAACCACAGCAACGTCTGTGAGCATGGCACAGCACTGGGCAGTGTTTTCTTCTGTTGTGCACTGTTAGTTGGGACCAGTTTGATGGCACCTAACAACAACAACGTACCTCAATCAGACAGTATAATGGAAGATATCCCGGAATTTATATTCCAGTTTTCAAAAGATCTTATGCTATTGAGTCTGTTTGTTTAGGACTCCTGGGGTTATTCTTCCTTCAATACTTTCACTACATTTTCTTTGATTAATGGGATCATTTAGTATGACAAGTAATTTACAATCTCAGTTATGCTCAAATTCGTAACTTAATATCTTCATGCTCATATTAAATTTTAATACCAGTGGTACAGAAATGACATAATTTTCTCCAAGGCTAAAACTTCATTAAAATCATATACAACTGCATTTATTTATCTAAGCAAAGGCAATAGAAACCAAAGAGCCAGCCTTCTCTGTCGTGATATGTCAGATTACTACTAAAGTTGTTCTATTATAAAATAAAGAAAACAAGTGATTTATTAAAATACTTAGAATACACTTTCTTCATGACTCTCAAATGCATGTTCCTTACAAACATTAATACAGTAAAACCTGCAAAAGCCAAAAAGTGTGTAAGGTAGAAACCTGTCAGAGATGGAAAACTCAAATATTTTCCAGGAAATAGAGAAGGATGAGAGTCGTGACTGCATCCTGTCAATAGCAGACAACTTGTGAGACCCAGAAGAACAAGGCAGTACTATTGAGCTCTGGCTCTCAGAGGTTTCACTGTATTTCTGTAGAGAAATTTACCATCCTTTGCCCTTTGACCTAATTGCTTCTGAGAATAGCGGTGAGATACCAACTAAAGCTCAAAGTTTTTCAATAGGCTGATCAAACTCAATTTTGTTGTGTGTACCGCCAAGCGTATTTTGACTCATAGTGACCCTGTAAGACAGAGTAGAACTGCCCTGTTGGGTTTCCAAGGCAGACTGCTACAACTTTCTTCTGCAGAGCAGCTGGTGGGTTCAAACCACGGACATTTCAGTCAGCAGTCGTGTGTTTAACCACAGTGCAACCAGGGCTCCTTTAGATGATATCAGTTCTAAGATGATTATCAGATTCCTTTTAAAGAAATTTTGTCTCATAGTAACTAGTCGATTTAAGAAAAGTCAGATAAAATCATTGTGAAGATGAATTCCATTGACCTATCATTTGAATTCAAAATATCAGGCAACTGTATGGAAAAAAAGTTATTTACTAGTAAGTATATTTAGAGCTTGGTGTAGTCAGATTCATATTTTATAACTGTACCACACATTCGAACAAGTTAGTGTGAAATTGAGCTGCCAATCCCCACTGAGGTGCCAGGGGCTGAAATAGGAGACATTTTATATGTTGATACTAGACTACTGTATCATGACGGTGACTTGTTTGTATATTGCCAGCCCATGCTATCTATTCTTGGTATCATTGCAGGCAACAAATCTTCACCTTCAGAGACTGTAAAATGCATTATATAGCTCCTCTTTAAAAATACTACCAGTGCTCCCTATGAAACATACCTGCTTGTAAAACCTCAATGTTGCAGCCCCAATAGACTTCCTGCCAAGTAGCGTGTAACCAGGAAAAAAAGTAACTGACTCTCCCAGTAACACAACGAGCCTTAGGTGAATTGGATTTGTAGAAAAAACATATCAACTCATTCTGTTAAACACATTTTACCAAATAAAATTTGTTGAAGAAATGTCTTTATTCCGATGTGAATTGCAAAGGACTAATTTGATATTCAAGTAGAAAGAATTGTTTGATATTTAAAAAGTGAATTTTTTTCTCCATCCCGAACTTTTAAAGATGTCATCATTTAGGAACCCTCTGACTGCAGAATTATGTAAAGGAGTGACTGAATCTTTTATCAATTCCTACTCCCCTAAAACTTAGAAATGTCATGAACGTTACTACGATTGGTAATAAATGGAGAAAAGTCCCCTCTATCCACTGTGGAAGATACTTTTCCCCTTACTCAATCTCATGATCTGCTTCTATCAGCCAGGTTCACTCAGAAAGGGCAAGCTTTTCACCTTCCATTCTTCCCCAGTTCTTTTCCCAAAACATCTTTTATCATTATCGTTGTCCCAATTTGTCTTTCAGGGATAGCATGTAATAGGCTTAATAACTAATAGGGAACACCTTTTTTATATTGTTCTGTTTCTACAATAAATAGAGCACCCTTTATTTAAAGAGAAGTCAAAATTTCAAAATACAGATGCAACTTTCCAAAATGCAGGCTTCCATCACTAATCATCCATAATATTAAATGTAGACGGAACACCATTTACACTAAAGCCTCGTTAAGATGCTGTTGTACAGGATGAGACAAAGTTTCCCATCATAGATAAATCTACCCAGTGTTGGTGAGAGTCAGCGATGATTTTTTTTTTTTTAATCATTATTTGCTATTATATTATCTGACCAGTAGAGACATAGCAGATTTTAAGCCTGTCTTTCTGGGATGGTGAGGTGGAATAAAACATGTTGAGATTATTTCCAATTATAAAAGAAGTTTGTTTCTAGTGTCATATGAATTAATATCAGAAATGGCTGGAAGTGAATTGAAGAGATATTTTTTCATTAAGGACTGAAGTATAAGAACCCTGTTACTCAAAGGCACTTTTAGGTACTCAGAAGTGGCCACATTTTTGAGATATTGAAATTAATGTCTTTGATTGTATTAAATCATTGAGTTCCTGTAATGGAACTTAGAGTAGGTTATAGTCCTATCTCAAACCAATGCTAGATTGCTGTTGTTGTTGTTCTCCACCCAGCCCATTCTGACTCATAGTGACCCTATATGAAGTAGTAGAATGGCCCCGTGTGGTTTCCTAGGCTGAAATCTTTATGAGAGCAGAACGACAGGTCTTTTTCTCCCACAGAGTTCCTCATAGGTTCCAACTGTCAACATTTTGGTTAGCAGCAGAGCACTTAACCTTTGTACCTCTGGGGCTCCTTAATGCTAGATTACTAGATGATAATACTCCCTAATAGGTATTTGAGGGCAAAAGGTGAGAGGGTGTTTAGCACTTGAAATACTCAAGATTTCCTTTTCAAGTCAATGTGATTGATAACAGTTTTGGATGCCAAAGTTGGTGTGAGGTTTTAGAATACCTAATTATCAGAATGAAGACTCATTTAGACACCTTTGATAGCAGGAAACATGAGAGCAAGATAGGTGCAACGTAACAAAATTCTTGGCAGTTCAGACACCCATTCATTCTCTTTTAGTACAGTGGATGGCAACATTTTAGTCAAATAAAAAATATTTTATTAATTTTTCTTGGCTAAACTAATTTGGAGTTTTTTTTTTTTTAATAAAGATGATTATATGTGTTAATCTCCTTGATGAATTCAGAGATAATTTGCTACTGAGAATTATCAGTTCACATGTGATATTTTAACTCTATTGGATTTGATGCTATTTAGTCCACTGGTGCTTCACCAATAATATTTTAACAAAAGCTGGAAGACTGACCTAAACTAATTATGGAAGAACAGTTTAAAATAAATTAGGTATTAGGAGTCTAGGAATGAAACACATGACATTACATTATAACAATTATTAAAGATTTAAAAGAAGGGATTATTGTTTTCAGACCTAGAGATATTCTACAAGGTATTTCAACCCCAATGATTAAGTAGAGATGAGCAAAATAAAATCAGTGGAAGTTATTCATTTATGCTCAAACTTATTTTGTACTTAGACAGGAGTTTGGCAAAAAAAAAAAAAAAAAGCAAACATTGTAGGCACAGGATTAAATTTTGTCTTGTCGCCATCTTTCTGGCTGTGTGACTTTGAGCAAGGAATGTGTCCATGCTACCCCAATAGTCAGTTTTCTCAACTATAATAGGGGATAATAATGGCTACCTCATTATATGAAGGTAATAATGCAACATATTTCAGAAGTGCTTTATAAACTACATTAAGTTATCGTTATTTAAATTATTTCTATTATTGCTATTAGATGTGTCAATCTTATACATTATTCAAGAATGCCACACAGACTTCCAGGTATTACAACTAAAGAGCACCCCAATTATTATTTTTGTTATCATTATTCACCCCACAATAATTTTTAAAATCATGTTACTCCTCATCCAATTTTTATCATAAGCTTAAATATTTAAAATTAAGACATTATTTAAATATTAACATAAAAATTATTGTAATATGACTTTATGCTTGAAGAGTCTTCTACTGAAAGTCTTATCATACTTCTCTACAAGTACTTATTTTAAAAATAGTAAGTTCCTGTTACCATAAGATTCTAAATATCTTCTGGACTGAGATTTTATTACAATTATTATCAGTACATAATTGATTCAAACAGTGAAACTGTATTATAAATTCTAAAAATTACTACCTTCAAAGTAAAATTGATTTGAAAAAATTTTTTTAACAAGATGCTTGTTTGTGACTTGACTGAAGTTATTGTAGAAATGTTTCTTTATTTGCCATTCTAGAGATTTTTCACACCAGGCCATGAACCATTGTGACTTTTGAGGTAGTCACATGACTCTCCGGAAAAAAAAAAAAAAAAGTGTCATTGTTAAACAGGAGGTGGTGGGAGAGAGACTTGCATAACCTTTTCAGACTTATCAATTTTATTATAGACTACAGACAAAATTTAGTGATATGTATATAATTTCTTTAAAACTGTCAATTCTTTAAAAACCTCTTCTGGTAAATCTTTGGGGGACTGCCAGGGGTACAAATTAGAAAGCCACTGTCTTAACACTCGTGTTGCTCCTCAAAACATAGAAACTTTCATGCCATTTATTGATTCTAAATAGTCAATCTTCTTTCAGTCTGTTCTCACCAATGAGACAAATGTCTCAGCTGTAATTTAAATTGAATAGTATGATTCAAGTGTGTTCAAGTAAGCCTCAGTAAATCCAACCAAAGTGGAAACCAAGCAGATTAGTCAGTGTCATGGATTGAGTTGCGTCCCCCCCAAAATATATGTCAACTTGGTTAGGCCATGATTCCCCCAGTATTATGTGGTTGTCCTCCATTTTGTGATTGTTGAAAGGATTAGGGTTGAATTATAACACCACCCTTACTCAGGTCACCTCCCTGATCCAAGGTAAAGGGAGTTACCCTGGGGGGTGGCCTGCTCCACCTTTTCTCTCTCAAGAGATAAAAAGAAAGGGAGGCAAGCAGAGAGTTAAGGAACCTCATACCACCAAGAAAGGAGCACCAGGAGCAGAGCGTGTCCTTTAGACAAGGGGTCCCTGTGCCTGAGAAGCTCCTTGATCAGGGGAAGATTGAGGACAAGGAACTTCCTCCAGAGCTAACAGAGAGAGAACTTCCCCTGAAAAAGACAACAAAGAGACTGTGTTCAACAATTTGTTGTTGTTTTATTGATAACTGGGAAAGACTCAATGAATTTAGAATCACTTACAAAAAACATTAAGGATCATGGAGATGGTGAAGGCAATGTTTCCCTCTGTTATACATAATCTCACCATGAGTCAGAGCTGACTTGATGGGCAACTAGCTGCAACAACATACCTATTAGCGAATATATTTAGTTTTGTTTTGTAGTTGTAATATCAAAAGTGTTTTAGAAGTGCTGTCTTCTGTGAGACCTTTGAATCACCCTGATTAAATGGGTTCTATACTCTTTTGTGGCTCTTGATTTATTTGTAGATTTTTTGATGATAAAAGGAAATGAGTGATCACCTAGACAAACCCTCATTTGAAGGATAAAACAGTAAAGCTGAGAAAGCAAAGGACATTTCCAAGAACACACGGTCAACAGCTCGATAGACTACAGCACTTGATGTTCCAGTTCAGTACTTTTTCCCCCTCAGTCTTAATTTTAGAACAGTAGTTCTTGAAATGCAATTCCCAGTCCAGCAGCATCAAAATCAACTGGTAACTTGTTAGAAATAGAATTTTCTGGACCTTTCCTAGATTTGCTAAATCAGACACTCCAGGTGTGAAGCTCAGCAATCTTTGTTTTAATAAATCCTCCAGGTGATTCTGATACAAGATGATATTTGAGAACCATTCTTTTAGAGAATGGAGATCAGGACTCAAAAAAATTTATGATGGTGATGTCTTATAGGCCCTTATTTTTGTGACACTGAAACAGTGTCTGTGTGCTGCCTCAGGAAGGCCAGTGGGCACCATCTTTGTCACAGAGTAGATGTTGTGCTATGTCATTTTAAAACTTTGACTATAAATATTAGTTTCCAGATCTACTGTTCACTCATTTCAATTTCTATGTTGTTTTGGTAAAAAAGACTACAGACTTTGGATTTTAATAATGCTTTTTATGCTTACTAAAGGTCTATATGAAGAAAGAAATGATGCGAACAGACAACAGCCAGAGACAAGGAAGCACTGTATGCCAGTTCTTAACACATCAGTTTAACAGGTTATATGTGACCGAGCCCTAGTGGTGTAGTTGTTAAGAGCTCAGCTGCTAACCAAAAGGTTAACAATTAGAATTCATCAGTCACTCTCTGGAAACCCTATGAGGTAGTTCTATTCTGTCCTATAGGGTCTCTATAAGTCAGAATTAACTGGATGGCAGCAGGTTTTGTTTGGTTTTTGGTCTGTATGTGACACAACTGGAGATCATCCCAGTCCTTCTGAAAGAGACAATCTCATACTTATAAGTGCAAAGTATTTCAAATATATAATTTCAAATATGTCAAATTTACATTTTTACAAAAGTCAAATGTAAAGCAAAGAGAGTTACAGTACTTGTTCAAAAGAATAAAAAAAATGTTATCGAAGTTCTATGAAGGGATCTTGATGATAGAATTGCATTTTTGACTTTAGAAAATGTGGCATAAAGTGTGTTTAATTATGGAAGGGCTGATTTCCTTATCAATATCCAAGGAATGTTTGTGCATCACTGAGAGAATAGAACTAAATATTTTAAAGTAAGGTATAATAATTTCTGCTACTGTAACTATAATTAGATACATAAAATCAAATAGATTCAAATTACTGTTTTCAAATGCTTATTTTATTTATAGAATTATTCCTGTCACTCAAAACATTATATTTTATCATTTCATAAAATAAGTATAAAATTAGGACACAATACAAGCAGAATACCAGCATATAACAAAACAATATTCTTTAAAATATTCACATGTGATATTTAAATGTTTTCTTAATAACCAAAAAGTTTTAATTGTGAATCATGGTATAATTGAATGAGTAAATTACCTAAAAGTACCTTTAAGAATTAGGATCATTTTTTCCCCTAAAGAATGAACATATCCATAGACATTTTTCATTCCTCTTTATTTTACTACTCAATAAATTTAAGAACACACAAAGCAAAAATTAATACTGGCTTTTTAGGTATCTCCCACATATGCTTCCACTATACAATTTGGAAGGCAAAAGAATGGCTGGCAGCTAAATTACTGAATATATTTCCTTGCAGTAAAAAGAAAAGTGCCTTTGCAGAAATGCTGTGGAATTTTCCTATTAAACATGGCGGAATAATTTCTTACCATCTGTAGCATTCATTTAAAAAATGTAAACAGTGGTATATTTGCCATCTGTTTGAAAGGCTTTTTATGATACTTTAGAATCTGTTATTCCATGATATCACTGATTTTATCATCTAAGGATAATGCTTAAAACTATGGTCAATGACATTTTTGGTAGCCAGACCTACATGCTGTAGAAATGAAGCAGCAAAGGGCTATAAAGATGGTCAGCAGCAGTCATTACGGTTCTGTTAACACCAATAAAACAGTACAGGATAGCTATTTAAAAGCATTTAAGATCTTGGTGAAGGTGAAGAGAAGAATGTCTGTGATATGAGTGCTGCATATCAGCTTACACCAGGTAGCTATTAAACAGGTAAATTACAATCCTAGCCCTCCCTACATCCTTGGAAACACTTTGAAAAATGATACTGCCCACAGTAATTTTTACCAGGTTTTCTACTCAGCCTAATGCTCCAGGACAAAGAGTGAGTTTCCCTACATATTTGAAGAAGCAAAATATGGACTCATTAAAAGTTTACTAAATAGATGAAAACAAAATATATAGATATGGACATTGGTGTACAAGTGGATCAATGCAAGTGTATCCATTAGGATTCCAGTACTCAGGTGGCATAAACACTCAGTTGCTCAGAATCTAAGTTTTCAAGGGTAAATCGATAGTTCACTCAGTTAAGAGATCTACCAGGTCATGAGGCTTGTAAGATGTAAGCTAGAGTAAAACAAAATCACTCTCTTATTATAACACAGTATTTAAAAAAAGAAAATCTATTTTTTTTCCATCAAATTAAAAAAAATCTAAATAATTCTTGGGAAATGCTCTACCACCTCTAATTTTTGGCCTTGCTTAGAGTAGTGTGGGAAACACAAAAGCAGATCAGTAGAACTGACAGCAGCACAGAAAGGAGGGAAGGTCAGATCCTCTGTGAATGTCACTGAATAGTAAATAGAACTAGAACCTATACTGATTGATTTTCAAGGTAATATCTAGAAACAATTTTTGTTTTTATTTTCATTCCAGGCTCAATCATTGGTCATCTTTCACCAACTCTCCACTGAGGATGAACTTTGGAGATTCTTGCAATATATGCATGGACTTTTCCCAGAGTCAAGGATTAAGATTCCCAAAAGCATGTGAACGGCACTAATTTAAGAATAAAAACAAACAAAAAAATAAACAAAAAAACCAATCTGTTGCCATTGAGTCGATTCCAACTCATTGCGACCTTACAATATAGAGTTTCCAAAGCCATCTTTTTGGAAGCTGACTGCCATATCATTCTCCTGTGGAGCTGCTGGTAGGTTCAAACTGCTGACTTTTTGGTTAGCAGATGAATTTAACCACTGCACCACCAAAAAAAAAACCCCACCACCAGGGCTCCTCAAATTAAAGAATATGATATTAAATATATTTAATATTGGTTGTATATCTACATAATAAAGAACGACTTTGAAATACACAAATTCAGGGAAATAGAAAAATTATATATTTGGAGTAGCACTTATTAAACTCGTGGCAGTAATTAAATCACTTATATCTATTGTGGATGTGTAGTCTTTGTATTAGTACAAATTATATGTATTAAATAGCTATTTATATCTCCTCTTATGGGCATAGATTTTATAGTAGTTTTAATTTCCCAAAATCCAGACATACCAGCATATATTCCGAAAGACACCACTGATGTAAATTTGCAATCTTAGGATAGAATGTGACTAAGAAAGTTTAGCTCTCAAAATTTAGTAACAAAATTATCTGAATATGGTTTATTTTTGGGAAAACACATTTGAGGGTAGTTGCAGATAACATTATTATATTCCTAAAGTGCCATCAAAAACTTATGATACACTATTTGTGGCATAAGGGACCATAGTAAAGTAGCTTGACATAAAATAAATGTATTAATGAATCAGTTAATTTTCTTATGTAACAGAAAGACTGTGGAAAGTATAAGAAAAAATGTAAGTCTATGTACCATGACAACGAAATACATAAAATATCAAGAGAAGGTGAAAGCTTTATCAAGACACAAAAGAGATTTGTTTAAGAGGAGACGCACATCATAGAGTTGGGTGAGTGATAAAATAAGTGGAACACAATTTCAAGCCTCTTTAGAAAAAAGAAGAAAGAGGACACTAAAATCATCTGGAAGAACACTCAGGTAATAATAGCTGAGATATTTTTAATAGGATAATACATGAAGAAAATTTGGTTTATTAGCTATATAAACATACAATAATTGAAATAGTACGATATTGGTATGACTTGAGAAATGGACAGAACAAAATTAGTTGCCCCAAAATGGACATTAATATATGTAAGTTCTTGGTATTTAAATATCTTTAGGGTTGCAAATTCAAGATTGAATATCTATTTTGAAAATTTGTGTCTTGAGTGACACTGATATCTGCTCTCTTTTAATTTACTATCCTATTAAAATTATCCCAGGGACTGAAGGGACATGCCGAAGCAATTTCTGTACTGAGTTGGATGGTCTGTGAAGGAGGGTGGTGAATGAGAACACTACTAGAAGAATGAAGATTGGTAAATATCATGTTTTTTGAAAGTGAACCTTCTGGAAACTCTACCTAAACGCCAAGATTTATGTTGACCCTTGGAATTCCTAGAATGAAATATTTTGGTTACTATTTATGCAATAAAATAATGATGCCTTGGAGCCAAAGTGGTTTATTATTGACAAATACAGACATGTTCATAAATATTGATCTAAATATAGATCAATACCAATAACAGTTAAGTGTAATAAAAAAAGTAAAAATTTCATAGTTTTTTTTGGTGTCTCCAATTTTTAGATTAGAATTAACATAGGCTGAATGATAGTGGCATTAGATGTTGAATTGACTATTATTATGAAAAAATGCAATTTATTAATTGTGTCAGTGCGGAGGGAAGTCACCAATGGAGTACTATAATACACTCTACTCAGCACTTAATCGATGATATAGATAAAAATAGCTTAATTAAATATGCAGGTAATACACTGATGTATTTTCATTTTGATGTAATGTGCAACTTGCCTCAGAACTGAATTACTTATTGAACTTCATCTTTTTTCTTATCATTTGTTACTTTACTCTTGATGTTTGAAACTTACATTTTAAAATAAATGGCAACTGCTGGCTGATTAGTTTCAAACATACAGGGTTTCCAAGGAGCAGCTGATGGGTTCAAACTACCAACCTTTTCATTAGCAGCTGAATGCTTAACCACTGTGCTACCAGGGCTCCATTATATTTAAACAGTCTATATTAATAGCAGAACAAACAAATCTGTCTTGGAAGAAGTACAACCAGAATGCTCCTTAGAAGCGAGGATGGCGAGACTGCATCTTACATACTTTGAATATGTTGTCAGGAGGGATCAGCCCCTGGAGAATGACATCATCCTTGGTAAAGTACAGGGTCAGTGGAAAAGAAGAAGACCCTCAACGAGATGGACTGACGCAGTGGCTACAACAATGGGTTCAATCATAATAACGATTGTGAACATGGCGAAGGACCAGGCAGTATTTCGTTTTGTGGAACATAGGGTAATTATGAGTCGGAATTGACTCAACGGCACCTAACAACAACAACAACATATTAATAGCAGGATTTATTTTCTCAGATATTCTGAAAATCAAACTTTTTGCTCAGTTTTACTACAAAAAAGTCTTAATGTATGGGAGTATAATAATAAATGTTAATAAAAATGAGGCCTTGAACTTGAGTCCAGATGTTTTCATCAAATATGTGTTCTTCTGGAATTTGGGGCACATGTTATGTACATTGGAGTGGCATGTGGCAGAGGCTCTGACAAAGACAAGGCGATAGCAATACATGGCATCTCTCCCTGGTGGTCAGGTCGGGAAGGCATTTTATTCAAAGGGAGTGTTATTCTCGTAGGTTGACAACCATATGAAATATAGTCTTCCAATGCTAGTTTACCTTTGCCTCTCCTGTAAGCCAGACTAAGCACTTTCTCTGATGCCTTTCCAAATAGAAATTCAGACAAGGCATAGGCATTTCTGAAAACTGGGATAGCATAACTCCATATTAAGCTGATTTTTAGGTGGAGAAAAAAAGAACCACCCTTATTTTCTCTTATCTAATCAGTTTTGTTCCACAAGCCCATCTATATGTTAAGAGAGTAGAAAATAACAAACAGGGGAAAGGAGCAAGAGGAACAGAAAAATAATAGGAACATGACTAAAAAAGGCAGAAATGGCGGAAAGAGAAAAGGCATAGAAAGGAAAATATAAAAAGGAAAATGCTCAATTTATTGAGAAAAATCACTACAATTACCAAAGGCGGAAAAACTCAAAATGTGTCTTTGCTCCTCTTTCTCCTAATATAGCTCTCCAATAACACACCTGAGACACTGCTTCTAGATGAACGTCACTAGACACTCACATGTCAGATTACTCAGCAACTCAGGTTGTTCTTTTAAAGAGTGATAACTGTTCTTTTTAAGGCAGCAGACTATATATTCAATTATGCCCTAATCTAAAATGCAGTGTCCAAAAACACCTCACACTGCAGACTTTTGGAAAATGGAAGCTTATTATACAGTGAGATCACAGTCCAATTAACATTGAAAAGTGATATCATTTTAATCAACATTTTCCATCTGTCTATCAAACGGCTATGACTATATATATATATGGTTGACATCACCTCATTGCACTGCTTGAGTAGCAAAAGAAAGGCCAAATCATATACATTTCAAAAGTATGTTTGACTCAAGAATGACTAAGTAATTAATCTAAATCCTTATTTATGTCAGAATGGTGGAATATCTCTGGGAATCTTAGCTATGTGCCTATAGCTCAGAGCTATAATGCTAAGGAATAAGAAAGAACTGGATAACTGGACAAAAGCCAACACTCTCTAATGCATGGGAACATCACATAATGCTATAATCAGAGTCAGGAGTGGGAGAAGTGGACAGCAAGAGGAGTCTTGGAGGCAAAATACGTTCTAAAGATATTCGAATTCTGACTGAAATAAAATATTATGTAATAAAATTTGCTTGATAATGACCTGTATTATAAAAATTGTACCAGTATCTGGATAAACTAAATAAGGACCCCTGCTGGACAGACGAGGGGGGTTATTTTCAATTTACAATTTTGTAGATTCTCAAAATTCAGAAAATCTTTCCCCAACCAAGCAGAACAATAGGACAGATCAAAGGATCCAAATAAGATGCTGCAAGAAAGATTAGCATAATAACTGAGAGATTTAAGTATTTATACAATCAGGCTTTTCTGAAATCTAAATCTATGCCAGAATTGGAGCACAGGGTCTAATTGTCAAGGTAAAATTAAATAAAATGATGTTGGTAATGTAGCCTGAATGAACCAAATGGCTTGGCAGGCAGGGAGAGGGTTAATAAATGGGCTTTAAATTTCCTATTCCTTAAATCCTCCAGAATAAAAGAAAAGGGAGAGAGCAAGATCCTGGGTAACACCATTAAAATTATTTTCTGTATTTGATTTGGAGATGAACTTGGGGCAAAAATTCTATGACTGTGTTCTCTCAGTTGAGTTATAATTTAATATAACCTAAAAAAATTTTAGGTCTCTGGCCTTCAACCTTATAAACTTTTTTGATCACATCCCAGAATAATGTAATCTATCTCTTTTTTTATGTTGCATCAGGATCCAGCCCTCACTTTCACACAGTCTAGTTCTATTTTTGATGTTTGCTATCTGCTTTCAGGTCTCACCATTCTCCCTTTCCCTCTTATTCCACACTTCAGCAAGTTGATAAGAAAGCCTGGGTTCTCTCTCCTTTGGAACTGAGAGGAGGGTAGGATTTCAAACCACCAAATTCCAGCTTGTGTGTAGGAATCCTCACCCTGGACCTACCCCCTAGCCACCATAAAACTCCAAATGGGTCTCCTTTCCTGACTCTTTTAACCCATTTTTGGACCTGTGAGGAAGCCACATTGCTCTCTCCAGTAAAGATTATTACGTGGGTAGTAAAATCTTTTCATACTTTTCTGGTGCATACATGGTATCATCAATCTCTACTTCCAAACCAAATTTGGGTACGGAGGAGGATCCATCTGGTTCTGTGAAGTGATCACATTTACTTACTCTATGTGTTGAATGTTGATGTTTTTTATTCCATTTCATAAAGTAATACTGATCATGACCCTCTAAACTGATTTTACAACCCATTAATGGGGTTGCTATGAGTCAGAATCGACTCGATGGTAATGAGTTTGGTTTTGGTTGAATGGATTGCAATGGAGGCACTGGCTGGCACAAACATTTAAGTACTCAACTACTAGCCAAATGTTTAGTGATTTGAACCTACCCGCAGGTGCCTTGGAAGACAGGCCTGCTTATCTGCTTCAGAAAGTCATAGCCTGGAAAACCCTACGGAGCAGTTCTACTCTGCACACATAAAGTCACATTATTCAAATGAATAAGCATTGATGAATGTCCCTCACGTGCCAAGCACTGTGCTAGGTGTTGGAAGAACACAATGTAAATAAACTCCAGCCTTTGTCCTGAATAAGCTTATTCTCCACTAATCTCAGAAGTCAAATTTAGCTGGAAATCAGTCCTTTTCAAATGTAGCCAAAATGATTGCAAGCTTAAGTGCAGAAAATAGTCTTATTTCTACTCTAATGCCAAAGTTATTATCCGTATTTTTATAGGTAGATTTGAAAAAATTAAAAAAGAGGTAAAGAGATTTTCTAAAATCCATACTCAACACCAGAATTCTTCTAAATTTCTGCCCTCCATAGTGATCTAACTCCAATTTCTACATTTTCAGACAATCTCTAAAATGTAAAAATAGAGGATAAAGAAGAAAAGATACAAGGCAGTGCTAGATACATGGCTACCATTCTATATAAGTAATATAGGCTATTTATTATTGGTTGTATATTAGTAAATATCAATGGTAAAGTTCAGAATCAGTGAGACATATGGGTTGTGTTTGTAGTTATTTTACTAGTCAGGAATAAAACACAAGCTCCATGTATAAAATGACTATTATAACTTTACTCTCCAGGAAGAAATTTCAATCAAATTTGAGTATATTTGTTTCAAAGAAAGAGATTTCTCAGTTTAAAAACAACAACTACATCATAAATTATATTATGTCCCCCTAAAAATGTGTGTATCAATTTGGCTGTTCCATGATTTCCAGTATTGTGTGGTTGTCCTCCATTTTCCTGTTGTAATTTTATGTTAAAGAGGATTAGGGTTGGGATTGTAACACCCTTACCCAAGTCACATTCCCAATCCAATGTAAAGGGAATTTCCCTGGGGTGTGGCCTGCACCACTTTTTATCTCTCAAGAGATAAAAAGGAAAGGGAAGCAAGCAGAGAGCTGGGGACCGCATACACCAAGAAAGCAGCACCAGGAGCAAAGTGTGTCCTCTGGACCTGGGATTCCTGCGTAGAGAAGCTCCTGGTCCAGGGGATGATTGACAAGAAAGACCTTCCTCCAGGGCCAACACAGAAAGAAAGCCTTCCCCTGAAGCTGACGCCCTGAATTTGGACTTGTAGCCTACTAGACTATGAGAGAATAAATTTCTCTTTGTTAAAGCCATCTACTTGTGGTATTTCTGTTATGGCAGCACTAGATGACTAAGACGAACTATGCACATAGATTTTCATACCTCCTACTCACTTACCAAAGCAACAACGAAAACAGGTTGTCATCAAGTCAATTCCGACTCATAACAAAGGAACTGCCCTGTAGAGATTCCAAGGAGTGGCTGATGGATTCAAACTGCCAGCCAAACACTTAACCACTGTGCCATCAGGGCTCCCCTACTTGCTTAGGACTTGGTAAGATGCTTCACTGTGATTTTCGTGTGTTGATTTTATCCCCTTAAGTTACTGAAACTCTTCTCTCCCTTCTTTTGTGGGACACCACTTTCTCCTGGCTCCTTATCTACTTTCACATTTTACTTTTCAAAGTTTCTCACATAACTTTGACCAGACTACCTAAACGTTAATATTCTTCCCCCATATCCATTGTCATTCTCCTTCTTTCTCTGTCTATCCACCTCAAATGGCTCTGACTCATCTAAAAGTAAGTTGCAAATATGATGCCCTTTTACCCCTAAATACCTCAGTGTGTATTTCATAAAAGCCATGGCATTCTCATATACAACTTCAATACAATGATTCAATTCAGAAAATTGACGTTAAAAGTACTATTATCTAATTCAAAGGACCTGGTGGTGCAGTGGTTAAGTGTTCTGCGGCTAACCAAAAGTTGTCAGTTGGAACCTACCAGCCACTCCTCAGGAGAAAGATGTGGCAGTTTGCTTCCATAAAGATTACAGCCTTTGAAACCCTGTGGGGCAGTTCTACTCTGTCCTATGGGGCTGCTATGAGTCAGAAGCGATTCCATGCATTTGTTTCTTGATATTATGTAATTCAGAGTCCTTTTTCAAATTTCAATTTTCCTATTACTGTCCTCTATAGCAAAAGAAACAAATTTCTGCCCCAGTATCCATGCCAGGGTCACATGTTTCGTTTAGTTGGCAATCCTCATTAAAATTAGTCTCCTTTAATCTGAAACAGTTCCTCAGTCTTTCTTGCTCATTCATGTCCTTGATATTTTTGAAGATTAAACAAACAAACAAAAAAATCCTTGCCATAGAGTCAATTTCAACTCATAGAAACCCTATAGGACAAGGAAGAACTGTCCCCATAGGCTGGAAATCTTTTATGGAAGCACAGTGGCACATCTTTTTCCCGTGGAGCTAGAGGTGGGTTCGAACCACTGTCTTTTCGGTTAGCATCCAAGTGCATAACCACTGGCCACTGGGGCTCCTTTTGAAGACTACAGGTCTTTTATTTTATGGAATAAATTTAAATTTCTCTGATGTATTCTTATAATTCAATTAAAGTTATACATTTTGGCAGGAGCACCAGGAAGAGGTGTACATTTGGAGACTCCTTCATCGGGATGAACACGATACCTATTAGTCCCATTACTGGTACAGTTAAGTTTGATCACCTGGTTACTGTGCATTCTGCCTGGTTTTGTCGTCATTATTAATAAGTGTCTTGTGGTGAGGTATTGAAAATATCCTATTTACCATCAAACATTCATTCTCTAGTTTTAGTCCAGTTCAGTTGCTGTAGAGTTGATCCCTATCTATAGTGACTCCACGAGTGTTGGCACAGAACTGTGCTCTATAGGATTTTCAATGACTGATTTTCAGAAGTAGATCACCAGTCCCTTCTTCTGAGGTGCCTCTAGGTGGACTCAAACTTTCAGTCTTTAGGTTAGTAGCTGAGTGGAGGGAATTAACCTTTTGTACTATCCAGGGATTTGTGGACTGATTTCAGTCACCTCATTAGCATAAACCTTCAATGTGGTTTCATGGCCTCATCCAAGACACTTCAATCACTGGGGAAATTCCAAGGTTTCAGAGGTTATCTCTCAGGAACCAAGGACAAAGACCAAATTCTTTCAGTGAATTTCTTTGCCCCACAATAATAATAATTTTGAGCAGAATTATCAGTAATTACTAGTAATATTATTATTGTGGAGTAAAGACATTAACTTTAACTTTATCCCAAAAATGTGCCTTTGTCCTTGGTCCCTAAGAGATAACCTCAAAAACCTTGATATTTCCCCAATGACTGAAGTGTCTTTGCTAATGAGGTGACACAGGTAGGGGTAAGCCAGGCCAGAAAGAGTACCACATGGCATTGGCTGACCTCAGTGGGGGTGTGGAGGGCATGATTCAATCAATCATGCCTACATAATAAAGCCCCAATTAAAGGCTCTGGACACGGAAACCCCATGGGCTTCCTGGTTGCTGAAGCCCTCCCAGATCTTACCCTGTGCAGCTCTTCTTTATACTCAATCTCAGTTGTATCTTTTTGCTGTAATAAAACTGTAATTGTAAGTATAGCACTTTCACCAAATCCAAGAGACCATTGGGAGCCAGCAGGTAAGAAGTGAGGGTGTTGTATGAATTCCCAAGCTTGTGGCTGACATCTGAGGTCTTGAGCAGAGTTGGCAGACTGGAGGACTGTACCTTGTAACTAATGAGGTCTGACCTAGCTCCAGGTCATGAGGGTCAAAGGAAGAAGTATTGCATATGCAACTAGTGTCAGAATAGAGGGAAACAGAATTAACCCAAGCAGTTGGTGTCATAGAATTGGGATTTTGACTTTTCTCAGAAATTACGGTGGTTGCCAAATGGTAATTTTCTAATTCAGCTGTGTGGATCATATCAAATTATGGATAATATTGTGAAGAATGGGAATTCCAGAACACTTAATTGTGTTTATGAGGAGCCTGTACATAAATCAAGAGGCAGTCTTTCAAATAGAACAATGGGATGCTGCATGGTTGAAAGCCAGAAAAGGTGTGGATCAGAGTTGTATCTTTTTAACCATTCTTATTCAGCTGTTATGCTGAGCAAATAATCCAAGAAGCTGGACTGTATGAAGAAGAATGGAACATGAGGATTAGAGGAAGACTCATTAATGACCTGCATTATGCAAATAACACAACTTTGTTTGCTGAAATTGAAGAGGACTTGAAGCACTTACTGATAAGGACCAAAGACTACGGACTTCAGTATGGATTACACCTCAACACAAAGAAAACAAAAATCTTTTCGACAAGCAATATCATGATAAAAGAAGAAAAGATCGAAGTTGTCAAGTATTTCATTTTACTTGGGTCCACGATCAATGCCCATGGAAGCAGCATTCAAGAAATGAAATCATGTGTTGCATTGGGCAAATCTGCTACCAAAGTCTTCTTTAAAATGTTAAAAAGCAAAGACGCCATTTTAAGGATGAAGGTTCACCTGACCAAAGCCATGGTGTTTCAATTGCCTCATATGCATGTGAAAGCTGGACAATGAATAAGGAAGAACAAAGAAGAATTGACACCTTTGAATTATTGTTTTGGGGAAGAATATTGAATACACCATGTGCCAAAAGGATAAGCAAATCTGTCTTGGAAGAGGTACAGGCAGAATGCTTGAAAGCAAGAACGTTGAGACTTTGTCTCATATACTTTGAACATATTATCAGGAGGGACCAGTCCGTGGAGAAGGAGATTATGTTAGGTAAAGTAGAGGGTCAGCAAAAAAGAGGAAGGCCCTCAGTGAGATGGGTCCACACAGTGGCTGCAATAAGGGGCTCAAGCATAACAACAATTATGAGGATGGAGCAGGACCGAGCAGTGTTTCGTTCTGTTGTACGTGGGGTAGCTGTCTTGGTCATCTAAGGCTGCTGTCAAAGAAATACCACAAGTGGGTGGCTTTAACAAAGAGAAATTTATTCTCTCACAGTCTAGTAGGTTATAAGTCCACATTTAGGGTGTCAGTTCCAGGGGAAGGCTTTCTCTCTTTGTCGGCTCTGGAAGAAGGCCCTTGTCCTCAATCTTCCCCTGTTCGAGTTGCTTCTCAGGCACAGGGACTCTGGGTCCAAAAGACATACTCTGCTCCTCGTGCTGCTTTCTTGGTGGTATGAAGTCCCCAACTCTCTGCTTACTTCCCTTTCCTTTTATCCCTTGAGAGATAAAAGGTGGTGCAGGCCACACCCTAGGGAAACTCTCTTCACATTGGATCAGGGGTATGACCTGGTAAGGGTGTTACAATCCCACTCTAACCCTCTTTAACATAAAATTACAATCACAAAATGGAGGACAACCACACAACAGTAGGAATCATGGCCTAATCAAGTTAATACACACATTTTTGAGGGGGACATAATTCAATCCATGACAGTAGCTATGAGTCGAAACTGACTCAATGGTACCTAACAACAACATGATGGTTGCCAAATGGTAATTTTCTAATTTCATGTTTGTTTGTTTGCTTGTTTTTCTCCTTAGATTGACATTCTACTGTAAGGAGCATTCAAGGTGACAATGTAATAAATTTGAAGATTGTCTTAAATTCTTCACTCTCATCAATTATCTTGCTATGCATGAGAAATGTAGACGCATATAAAGAAGGCAAGGCATTATTACTGCTATGAAACCAATGTCATGTCAGAGCATTTAAATGTCTTTTGTAAAGTCACAGGGGAAAAGCATTTTTTTTAAGAGGAAAGAAAGAAACAAGAAATAAACAAAACCCCACAATCCATACTCAGCGATTCTACCGTCAACCACCTGACTGAGAAAGCCTGACACTTTGTTGAAGAAACAAATACAGGCTTGTAATCTGTGAAACTGGGTCATAATCAGAGGGTACAAGAGTCTGCATTCTTTTATCCAGTTACTTCCCCCACACAGAGCACTCATCCTTGTCTGCAGTGGGAAGGTCATTAGACATGCCCAGAACAATACTTTGCTTCTTAACACTAAAGTAAGTGTGACTTGGTTTTACCAAATGTGTGTAATTATTTGTGAAATGCTCAAAACTTTATATCACTGACTCTGGAGCTTTTCAAAGACTAAAAATCATATCCGGGCCCTTGCTGGATGAGAATGAGTCATAGTTGAATTTAACTTAAAAAGTAAGAAAATCCCTCTACGGATACACTCAAACAGCCATTGCCCATGGGGATATCACTTAAAAGAATGGAATCTTCTCTCGTCATCATCACTCTTGTGTGCTTTATTGATTTAAAAAGCCTCCACAGTCTTTCCTCCAGCAGCTCACACAGAACAGCCACAGGATTGTAACATCTGCTTGGCAGTATTAGCATAACACATTAGAAAATCAAGTTATCAGAGGCATTTCAGTCTGCGGTTGCATTGTGTTTCTTGTTAATGTCCTATAGCTAATGTAATATTTTATATCTAAAAAGCTAAGCTCATATCATCTGATTAAGTCTGACACCAAGAATAATGACCTGTATTTTCTTAAGACGTGAATGATGCATGTGTGCATAGACAGGAACCATTACCAATTATGTGCTTATTAAGTAAGGCAGTACTAGATAGGAAGGCTTTGCTAGAATAAAATGGTACAAAACAACTGTGGGTGGGTACAACATTTTAAAATCCATCTAGCATTTTCTTGTTAAACACGCCTAAAAAATATACCTGGTTGTGTGCGTATACTAGGAAAACTATAAGGGGGTTTGAGGTAAAGCTGAGGTCTACGTAACTGATTTTTTATTTCTCCTAAGATTAACTACTGCTAACAGAAAAATGAAACAAAAGGTCAAAAAGCCTTCATTATGTAATCATTAATAAGCAAGACAGCAAGTGAGAGCAAATAAAGAAAGAAAGGAATGCCAACCCGGAGACAGAAAGGAACTCTGGCTTACCACAGAGTTCAGGGGTTGAAATGAAGGTAAAAAAAGTGGGTAACTTTCTTTGCTTTGTGTTCAGAAGAGCTACTTCAATGATTGAGCATTGAAATAAGCCTCAGTCAACAATGGGTTTCCAGGCAGTATGTGATATGAATGCGAGTACTAGAATTGCACCTATAAAATCAAATTTATATTAATTGAAGGTCTTCAAATGAGTAATGGGCAAAGAAAAAAATAGGTAAAAAATTTTATTTGTGGCAAATATAAAACACAAAATATATTCAAAAAAATTCTTAATATTTGTTTCAAAAACAAACAAAAGACTAAGACCCGAATGAGTAAGTGGCGGAGGATCTGAGGATGGAATCCACGATCTAGTTAACAAATTAAGTAGCACGAATATCTTCACTAATAATTAAGGAAATGAAAAGAAAAACAGCAATGAATGTGAATGCACAAGGGAGTGTCCACAAGTGTAAGGTGAGCAGGTCCTCTTGAAAGACTCAGAGACATCGTTAACATTACAGGCATTTTGTTAAAGGAACTGTCAGTGCGCGTTAAGATTTTCCCAAAAATGCACATATATTTTTTGGCCTAGTAGGCTCATGTCTAGAATTCTTAACTTGGTAATGACATGCCTAGAATTCTATCCCAATGCAAAGAAATGTTGTTGTTGGTGTCAGGTGGTGTCCAGTTGGTTCCAACTCATAGTGACCTTAAGTACAACAGAAATAAACACTGCCCCGTCCTGTGCCAACCTCACAATTGTTGCTATGTTTGAGGTCATTTTGCAGCCGCTGTGTCAATCCACAGTGCAAAGAAATACATGTACATATATACGTGTGTGTGTTATAAGTACACACACACGTATATATGTGAAAAATAAATCATGAAACCATTGTTTGTAACAGAAATACCTTGAAAATTATCAAAAAAATAACCGCAGTAGAATAAGTAAACTATATGCTAATCATACAAATATTAATTTAATATTTAAAATTATGTCCACCATAAGCACTGCAACTATAGATATGTTGGAGTGTGTTTTTGCACATATGTGTGTGTATATCAAACATGTTGCTAAGAGGATTAAAAGTGTAGATGGAGTGAAAAAAATAATATTCATTTAAAAACAAGAATGGGGGAAAGGAAAAAAATACTGGGATGAAGTATATTGAAAGATTTGCTGTAGTCTTCTTTGAATGATGTGACTATGAATTTTTATTTTTCCTTTTACCTGTGTTTTCTAAGATTTGTACAATTACATAATAATTTTAGAAATAAAATAAATTCTGTTTGTAAAAGGAGGTAGACCACCACAGTATTGGGATAGCAGAATGAATCAAGTTAGTAACAATACTATCTTAGAGATATTTGCAAACAAAATGACAGAAAAGCAAACAAAAATAAAACGTTGTATTTGTTCAGTGGGTTATTTTGCCCCTAAAGTGTGTATATTTATTTGGGTTCATTACTCCCAAATAGTAATTTCATAAGGCTTGTATAATGCCTGTTTTACAGATAAGGAACTTAAGGA
The DNA here is from genome assembly GCF_030014295.1 of Loxodonta africana. Lineage (NCBI taxonomy): Eukaryota > Metazoa > Chordata > Mammalia > Proboscidea > Elephantidae > Loxodonta > Loxodonta africana. The sequence continues at coordinate 39,770,217 of NC_087349.1, forward strand.
AAAGAAGAGAACATATCATGCAGAATGTTTTATAGCAGAATCCAAGGAGGAATTCAGTTTTTCTTGCCTTTATTGTCTTTTTATTATATCAGGCCAGTCAAGATTTCTGATGACATTATTAATAATAAATTAGTTAATATCTGGACTTGAAACTAGGTGCTGGATTTGGCCTTTATGATTTAATCAGAAACAAGGATTCTTAAATAATACTTGGTTCATTCAGAACTAAGTTTCTTGTCTATAAACGTGCTCTTTCCATTCTCTTTTCTAGCCTATATATTCAAATTTTATATCATAAGACTTGGCAAGTAGTCCAACTAGGATACTTTTCTGAAATCAAAAATCGTCCTGCATGAACCAGGGATTCCACCGGCCTGAGATCAGAAGAACTAGATAGTGCTTAGGGCTACCACCAATGACTGCCCTGATAGGGAACATGACAGAGTCCCAGACAGAACAGGAGAAAAATGTAGAAAAGAATTCAAATTCATGTAAAAAGATCAGACTTAATGGTCTGACAGAGACTAGAGAAATCCTTGAAACTATGACCCCTGACATTCTATTAACCCAGAGCTGAAACCATTCCTGAAGCCCACTTTTCAAAGGTTAGGCAGGCTTATTAAAAAAAAAAAAAAAAATTAATACACATGAGGAATGTGCTTCTTAGCTCAATCAAATATAAGAGACCAAATTGGCAGCTCCTGCCCAAAAGCAGAACCGGAAGGCAGGAAGAGACAGGAACTGAACCAAGAACACAGGGAACCCGGGATGGGAAGGGGAGCATGCTGCCATGTTGTGGGGATGACAACCAATGTCACAAAACAATATGTGTATAGATTTTTCAACAAGAAATTAACTTTAGTGGTAATTTTCACCTAAATCACAATAATAATTGCATATATGTATATAAATTTCCTGTATATTGAAATGTCTCATTGGTCATTGATAACTAAAGCCATAACTAAAACTTGTTATAGGATCAACACCAATGAAAACTCTCCAGTTTTTGACCAAGATGGGCATTGTCTATCCCTGTTTCCTAATTAGTTAGTTAGAACTAGAAGGTGCCTGTTTTTCCGGACCATTCTTAGGTTGTGAATGGGGAAACACAGGGAAAAATATTTTCAATTCAAAACTGCATTCCTTGAGAAATGGAATTCTCTGGTAGCTATTCTTATTGCATAGAGTCTTCCAGATATGACTACACAAGACAAGCAATCGTTTATGTGGCTATGATCAAGTATGATTTGCCTGAGTTTTGGATTAAAAAAAAAAATGCATTTTATCTTCTCATATTCCTGTTGTCCTGATTTTGTCTGAACTTATTCTTAAAGGAAACCTCCTGGGATAAATTAGTTTTAAGAACTGTTGTATCTTGATCATTTCGATAAAATGAGCAGCAACATAAAGAGAGGCTTATTATTTATAAAGTTACCAGATGCCCAGTTTTCCCAAGACAAAACATTTAAACTGATTTCAAAACAAAAGAAATGTACTACATTTTATTTGGGATGTAACCAAAGTTACCCAGGAACTAGTTGTTTGTATATGTCCAAGTGGGAACTGGCTGCTTACAAACACAGGAAGCGTTCACTCCTAGACGAGGTTTGTAGAAAACGTCAGACACACTGTCTCCTTCACTTCCAATCTTGAATTATTGTCCTCTTGAATCTACATTTGGTTTGTCTAAGGAATTGGCATTCAGTTTGCCTACGGAAGGACAATTCAGCTATCTTAAGAACCTCCCTCATTATCCTTTCTTAAATATTAGAATTTTGACATACATAAAAGGTACCTTTGCAAATCTCTGAATTAGTGATACTTGCCGTTAGACATATTATCTATTTAAAAATTTCTTAGCCTTTTTGGTTTTAGATTTACTTTCAGCATCAATACCAACTGTTTTTGTTTGGAGTATATTCTTTAAAATGAAGAATATTTTGTTTTATTTTAAAAGCATATTCTAAGTATGACAGCATATGAAATAATGTGTATAGAACAGCAAAGCTATGTAGTATATCAGTTGTTGGGCAGGCAGCTAGGTTTCTCACTGACTAAACACATCCCTAACAAAAAATAGAAACAAAATATTAAATCTAAAAATTGAGCAAAGATAGAACAACTGGTCTACCAAGATCAAAGGAGCTATTATTTTTATTTTCTTCTACTGGATACTGAATTGGCTCAACTAACTACATCCCCCAGTACATTGCCTTCTTTTTGCGTCTTGGCTGACTTTTGTAGCGACATTTGATTCACGTATATCTTTAATGTGTCACAATCTTTCATCCAATAGTCTGAACCACACCCTCAGTTCTCTCATCCAGTGTGTCACAATCACAAATTCCATGAAAAAGAGTGTAATCATTCCTTAGACAGGTTTTCTTTATTTATTTCAAGTAAGGTTTTACTTATTTAAATGTAGAGTTTCAGAATTAGATGATTAATAAAACTAAAAAAAAAAAAACTTACTGAACTCTAAATATTTTGCGTTAATGATTTATATTTAACCCTTCCCTCCAAGACTTGTCAAGATGCTACCTTTCTTTTTTCTTTCTTTAGAGAACATCTCAAAAGCAATTTCCTACAAAAGGTGCCTTTGACCATATGAACAGGATTTTCAACATATAAATATTTAATGATTACACGAATTATCTTTTAAAGAAAGAAATGAGAGGAGAGGAAGACTACCATGTTCTAACAAAATTATTTGGGCCATGCCCTCTTTTTGGGCTTTTAGACAGTTCCTAATGAAATCTCAACAGCACACCTAATAAAGTGGTCATTATAAGACCCAGTTTACAGGTGAGGAAATAAGAACAAGGGAGTTTAAATAATTTGGCAAGTCCATATCCTTGGGATGGTCATGGGCTCACCACGAATCTGAGACAAACTTAATGTCGCCTCACAATAGCATATCCTTTTCCCCCCTAACTAGTCTTGCAGTACACTATAGACCATAATTGTTTGTTTGTTTGTTTGTGTTTTAAGTTGGACTTGGCTTCAAATGCTGCTCTGCTAGTTACAAACTACTCTACAAAAGCAACATGGGACAGGAAAAGTTACCAGGTGCAAAGTACCACTGAGATAGTTTCTCAGAATGAAGAGAAAAAATGGAGAAGAAGCATATCCAACTCCCGCATTATTCAAATGATGGTGCTAAGTATTCATTGCATCAGTTGGCCCACCTCTTAGTAGACGTTTGAAAACCATTAACATAAAAGCTCAGGCCATTTTCAATCTTCCATAAAAAGTATTATTACATCCAATTTAGATATTTAAATGCTCATGCATTAGTGATCTTTTGCACCTTAAAAATCAATCATACCTTTAAAAACCTGATTTCATACTATGAATCTAAATGTTCAAATTCTTACACTTACTTCCACTGACCCTTTCAGAGACAAAGTGGTGTATAAGGAAGGGAGAACTCTGGACAGGAGTCGGGAAACTTGGGCTCTGCTATGAAGCCACAGGAACCAGTCATGGAACCTTTCAAGGCATTTGTTTTCTCACTTGTGAACAAGTAAACATGTGTTCGAGTATTTCTAAGTCACTTTTTGGCTAGTATATTTGTATATGCAAAATTACTGGAGCTATATAAAAATGTATCTTTCTTTATAAACCAACACAACATCTTTAAATTTGTGTTTGAAAAAATAGGAGCTGATTTCATTTTTTAACTTTACAGAATTCCTTTTTATGTCAGCCTCCATTAGGGCCCTTACTTTATTTATAATCTTTGAGATTTAGACATGGTTTTTTAAAAGGATGGCTAGCCATGAATGTGCACTGTTCTAATTACAGTGATAATTCTACATGTTTTCTTTTGACAATGAAGCTACATGATATGATTGTTAAATTAACTTAGGGGGAAATAGAACAAGAATCTTACATCTTCCTACCATTACTCATGAGTTTTTTCACCAATTAAAAGAAATCACTATGGCATTTTGCTGAAGACTATGGTTAATGAAGGAAACCATGGTGGCGTAGTGGTTAAGTGCTATGATTGTTAACCAAAGGGTCAGCAGTTCAAATCCGCCAGGCGCTCCTTGGAAACTCTATGGGACAGTTCTACTCTGTCCTATAGGGTCGCTATGAGTTGGAATCGATTTGATGGCACTGGGTTCTGGGTGGATGGTTACTGAACAATTTCCTCTGCATGGAATATGCTCCATTTTTCCAAAATGAAGTACACTGACAGTCCTGTGAAGGTAAAGAACAGTGGCTAAGGATAATGAATCCAAAAGCAATGTATGTAGGGATATATTTGGGAATTTTTCTTGTGTTGATTTGAAGATGGACATTTATTCACTGGTCTACAGTTATAAAGATACAATCTGTTTGGCTTGGGAGAGGAGCACGGTGAATATCAGAAAAGTGTCTCAGATATAAAAGATACCGCTACCCAGAATGACAGAGGATCTGAATATATTTTATGAAAGGAGGTGTATTTTGTGATCACCAGATACAAGCTAGCTTAGCCAGAAAGCCAGTTAGGATCACTGCAGGAAACTAAATACTAATGGTTGCCTATCCCCATGCCCGGATCAAATAAATCATAAGCATGGAGTTTTTTCTCTATGGTTATATTATAAAGGTCTTCAGGTGATTCTAATATGAAACTAGTGTCCTAGATAAGTGGTTTCCAAAGTTGGTTATGTATCAAATATTCCTGAAGAAACAAAAATAATACAGCGTGTCTGCTTTGTTAGATATGACCGAGAAACCTGAAATTTTAACAAGCACATCAGGTATTTCTGATGCAAGTGGCCATACCTATGCATATGACGGATTTACCTGCAAAAGAACAAAGTTTAGTCCATTGTTAAAATGAAGATTCCTGGAGAACCAGGCTTTTGGTTTTGGGGTCTGGAAATAGGCAGTTTGGTAAGTGTTTTTTTGCCTTGAAAACGTGAGGTTCATTGGTTAGGCAGGGACCTTTGATGCCTTCCTCAGAGATTCTTAAATCTCTTTTGGGTAGTTATAAGCAGTAAAGGAGGTGACTTCCTGCTTAGGCTTTCTGCATAAGAATAAAAACAGATAGAAAAAAAAAAAATTCAGGCCATATGGCCAGATATAAGTCTCAATCGATTCCCCAGTTGTTATAAAGAATCTGAATCCTGAAGGTGACTTGGTTACTTGGATATACTAGTCACTAGGTATAGGGCCGGAATCGACTCGATGGCACTGGGTTTAGGTATAGGGCCAGTAGATGTGTTTGTGCTTGAAGGAGATTTCCCAGTAGGGGAATAGAAGAACAGAAGGAGGGAGAATAAGATTCTAAAACACAAGACCTCACTCTCAATGAGCTAGTCCTCAGTGAGGCTTAGCCTACAGATATTTGGTTATTATCAATTTCAAGGGATTATTTCAAGAGCAGGCATTCCTAGCTAGTACTTCTGAAGCTTTGTTGTTGTTGTTATTATTGTTAGATACCATGGAGTTGGTTCCAACTCATAGCAACTCTATGTACAACAGAATGAAACACTGCCCGATCCTGCACCATCCCCATGATCACTGTTAACGCTTGAGGCCATTGTTGCATCCATTTTATCAATCCATCTCATTGAGGGTCTTCCTCTTTTTTTTTTTTTTTTTTTTGCTGATTCTCTTCTTTACCAAGCATGATTTCCTTCTCCAGGGACTGGTCCGTCCTGATAACAGGTCCAAAGTATGTGAGTCGAAGCCTCAACATCCTTGCTTTTAAGGAGCATCCTGGCTGTACTTCTTCCAAGACAGATTTGTTTGTTCTTTTGGCAATCCGCGATATAGTCAACATTCTTCCGCAACACCACAACTCAAAGGGGTCAATTCTTTTTTGGTTTTCCTTATTCATTGCCCAGCTTTCTCATGCATATGAGTCAATTGAAAACACTATGGCTTGGGCCAGGTGAGCCTTAGTCCTTGAAGTAACATCTTTACATTTTAACACCTTAAAGAGGTCCTTTGCAGCAGATTTGCCCAAAGCAATGGGTGGTTTGATTAGTTGACTGCCGCTTCCATGGGTGTTGATTGTGGTTCCAAGTAAAATGAAATCCTTGATAACTTCAATCTTTTCTCTGTTTATCATAATGTTGCTTATTGAAACTTTAGCATATATGAAATCACCTGGGGATGAATCACCTGGCAATCTGCTACAATGCACATTCTAATTCAGTTTGTCTAAGGTAGGGCCATGGACACCCTGGTGGTATAGTGGTTAAGTGCTATGCCTGCATACCAAGAGGTTGGCAGTTCAAATCCACCAGACGCTCCTTGGAAACTCCATAGGGCAGTTCTACTTTCTCCTATAGGGTCACTGTGAGTCAGAATTGACTACGGCAATGGGTTTTTTTTTTTTTTTTCTTGGTTTCAAGGTAGGACCCAAGATTCTCCATTTCTAACAAGCCCCCAGTTAATGCTGATTCTGCTGGTCTATGGACTTCTGTTTGAGTTGCAGGGATGAAAGCAATGTCTCGTGGTTCATGACACCAACCTACACTCTTGACCCTTTCCATTTTCTTATATATCAGATTATTCATTACAGAAGAAATTCCCCTGAGAGTATGTAGATTAATCCTTGATAATTCAATCACACCATCCTTTATTGGGATTGACTCCTTATCCCTCAATTCTGGGAATCCCCAAGTGTTTCAAGATCTTAAGTCCTCAAATTTTTTAATTTTCAAATATTGCTACATTTGTAATTTACAGGAACCATGTGAAGTCAATGTTATTTGTACAGCTTTACAGAGGAAAAATCACAGTTCCAGCTATGTTTTCAAGCTTGTCCAGGAAGGTTCCAGGGATTGTCCAAAGTCAGAAGGACTCAACTCCAGGACATCTAATTTCAGGATCAAAATTATTTACCCTAAAACCACAACTCTCTGTGTGATTATCCTGATTTCATCCATGGGAATAACACTATGAACAACAGGATTCCCACACATAATTTTATAGGCTTGGATATAAAACTCAACATAAATTTTAACTAAACCTCACAGTATCCACATAATGTACCATTATTTACACATTAGTAAAGAGAGGAGTAAAACAAATAAAAATCGCCTAGTTTGCCTGAGGCCGACAGAATAAGGAACTCAATTTATAATAATTCAACGTGAGGCATCATGTTCTATATTCACACATTTTCTAACAGAGAAACTATAATCGGTTCACAGAGGGATACCTGCAAAGGTCATTTGTGGGTTACATGATAGGTTAACTTACCTAATGAGCTACTTTTCAGAGAGAGCTGGTTTTCTTATTCACTGAGTAATAATACCAGCTGTTTCCCTTTATCATCTAACACGTAAAATTTAATCCAAACTTACCACTTTTATAAAAACCAGCACTTGTAATAAAATCTAATGTGATTCCTAGTGGTTTTGATAAAGTAAGTTTTTAAAGTATTAATATAAATTTATAATAGACACTGTTCTCCATATTTTAATTATTATTGCATTTCTAAATTCAATGGAAAGTTCATCATTAGACAAAAGTCCCCTCTGCAATACCCTTTTCTAGTCTTCTGAGGTCTCTATTACTCTACTAGAAGAAGAAATACATGACAGAAAAGGAGGAAATTGAAGGCACAGCAGAGGACTAAATGAACTAAATAACTCTGTAGCAGATTATTACAGAGAAAGGAGACCTGGAAGAAACCTTCCCACCATAAGATTTAGGTCTTTTCAACATATCATCAAGCCAATAACCTGAAGCACAGTCAATGACAATATGTTTCATTGACAGTTACTTCGACCAGTTCTTGCAGCACTGTCACTTCAGTGGCTCTATCTGGATGAGATATAATATACTGAGAAACCATAATGACCCATGTTCTCAAACTCCATTCCCAGTGTTTGAAGCTTATTGACCAGGTCCTCATTCCTTCTCAACATTGAGGCAATATTTATGTTCATGCCTTGGTATAGTAATCTCCAAGCACTTTCTGCCAAGGGTACTGATAAAATTATTACCTTTGGTTATTTTGTTTTACCTTTAAAGTGGACTTATTGAACTTGAAGACTGGAAAACATGAAAAACTATGAAATAACAAAACAAGGGAAGGGTATTACATAATGTAGGTACCAGCTTTGGCTGCTTAAACAACGTCTGATTATTGTGCAATCTCAAAAGGTTGCAAGAGGAAAATATGTATGCATGATATCTGGAAAGCATATTTTATATTATATTTGGTATTATCCTCCATTCTTGTTCTTTTTATGTTTGTTTGTTTTATTGTGATCTAGGTGAAAGTTTATAGAACAAATTAGTTTCATATTCAACAATTTATACACAAATTGTTTTGTGACATTGGTTGCAATCCCTGCCATGTGCCCACTCTCCCCTTTTCCACCCTGGGTTCCCCACTTCCATTTGTTCTGTTTTCCTGTCCATTCCTGCCTTCTCATCTTTGTTTTTGGGTAAATGCTTCCCATTTGGTCTCATTTACATGATTGAGTTAAGAAGCATATTTGTCACTTGTGTTATTGTTTGTTCTGTAGATCTATGTAATCTTTGGCTGAAGGATGAACTTTGGAATGACTTCGGTTCTAAGTTAAAAGAATGCCTGGGACCGTAGTCTTGGAATTCCACCAGTCTCTGTCAGACCAGTAAATCTGGCCTTTTTTTTTTCTGTGAATTTGAATTTTGTTCTACATTTTTTTCCCACTTGGTCTGGAACCCACTATTGTGATCTCTGTCAGAGCAGTCTGTGGTGGTATCCAGGTACCATGGAGTTCTTCTGGGCTCAAGCTGGTGGAGGCTGTGGTACTTGTGGTCCATTAGTCCTTTGGACTAACATTTCCCATGTGTCTTTGGTTTTCTTCATTTTCCTTTGCTCGGGGTGGGAATACCAGTAGATGTATCTTAGATGGCCACTCACAGCTTTTTTTGGTTTAACAAACTTTTTTTTTTTTTTTAATTGTGCTTTAGGTGAAAGTTTACAGCTCAAGTTAATTTCTCATATAAAAATTTATACACATATTGTTGGGTGACACTAGTTTCAATCCCTATAATGTGACAGCACACTTCCCCTTTTCACCTAGGGTTTCCCTTGTCCATCCAACCAGCTCCTGTCCCTTCCTGCCTTCTCATCCTGCCTCAGGAAAGGAGCTGCCCATTTGGTCTTGCGTATCTGCTTGAACTAAGGAGCACACTCTACTCAAGTATTATCTTATGTTTTATAGTCCAGTCTAATCTTTATCTGAAGAGATGGCTTCAGGAATGGCTTTAGTTCTGGGTTAACAGAGCATCCAGGGGCCATGGCTTCAGGAGTTCCTCAAGTCTCAGTCAGACCATTAAATCTGGTCTTTTTACATGAATTTGAGTCCTGCTCCACACTTTTTTCCTGGTCCATCAAGCACTCTCTGTTGCACTCACAAGCTTTTAAGACCCCAGACACTACTCACCAAAGTAGGATATAGAACATTTTCTTTATAAAGTATGTTATTCCAATTGACCTAGATGTTCCCATGGTCCCTAGCTCACAGCCAAATAACTCAGTCCCTCAGAGTGTTTGGACTTGTCTATGAAGTTTCTATGACTTTGCCTTGGTCACATTGTGCTGACTTCCCCTATAATGTGCATTGTCTTTCCTTTCACCAAAGTTACAACTTATCTACTATCTAGTTAGTAGTTTCTTGTTCTTTTTCTTCTTCCTTTATTTTTGCTTTCATTCTACTCATTTTGCTTTTGTTTTATACTAACACTAGTTTTTCTATCATGTCAAAAGAAACTTTTAGTTGAATTAAAAAAAAAATCATTCAGGCTTATATTACATTGTGTAATTCAAATAAATTGCTTGATTAAATTCAAGCTGCTTCATTCCCTGAATCATTTAGTCAAACATAAGGAAGTTAACCCAGCACAATAGTACTTTGCTTATGGTTTAAACACAATTGAGACACATTAACATTATCAAGTCTGTGCAAAGGATAATGATTTTTGTTTTGTTATGATGCATTTTGCTTCCAACTTCCAAGGACAATTACTGCACTCTTTTGTTTATTGCATGGAGTATTGACTGTGACACTTGGCCACTTAGTACACTACATTAAATTGAATGTTGTAAATTATTTCCTTTTATTTAGAGGAAAGAGACATTGAGAATAAAATGTAGAACTTCCTAAACAAAATTGGACTTTATGAGTTTGTTTCTTGTGTTCCAAATTTCCATGCTTTTCTGCCATTTTACTTCAAAATAACTCTTTATTTCAAAAAGTCTATTCTGTTTTGAAAATGGCTTTCTGGGCCCATAAAAAGCAAAAAGTCTTCATTACGTGAACACTGGCCAAAAGTGAAATAGCTGTGAAGTGTAATTATATTTGTTTTTAGGTGTTGTCAAGTCAGTTCCAACTCATAGAGACCCTATATGTAACAAAACAAAACACTGCCCAGTCCTATGCCATCCTCATAGTGGTCGCTATGTTTAAGTCCATTGTTGTAGCCGTTGTGTCAATCCAGCACCCTGAGGGTCTTCCTCTTTTTCATTGACTCTCTGCTTTACCAAGTAAGATTTCTTTTTCCAGGGACTGGTCCCTTCTGATAATATGCCCAAAGTACAGAAAATGAAGTCTTGCCATCCTCCCTTCTAAGGAGCATTCTAGCTGCACTATAAAATATATTTCTACATTGTTACTATTTAGGGTAAAGTAAAATTCCCCAGTCACCTTTCTTTCTGTATTTCAGGATTTTTTTTTACTATGTATGCCACCATTTTTTAATGTAAAGTATGCTTGTTTAGTGTGACTTGAATGCATTAAAATAAATTTTAAATTTCCAGTGTCATTTAATTGTTTAGCAATATGTACTAACACCAAGAGAATTCAGAAAATCAGGTAGCATAAAATATAGGTAAATGCAACATTGCTGACTGGATATCTACAAGATAGCTATATTTTTCCTAACACAAAATATGCGTTAAAAACAAAAATAATAGTTTGTGCTCATATAGTTGTCTAAACAACTTTCTGAAAATCTCAAAATGTATCATGTCTCTAATAAAAGGGCTTCCAAATTGCTAGCTGCAATTTCATGAAGTATGTTGATAACTTGGTATGTAGCAAAGAAAGATAGAGGTCTTCCTCATTTCTTTGAACAGTATAGGCAGCTACTTGATCATGCCTGGCCCCAGGGCTATTTGGAAGAAAATTTTCCATTCTTAAAATTTAACTTGATACTTTTTTTTTTCCTGTGAATATCAGTCAGATCTATATACGCAATTCCTAAATTGACTGCAATGCTAGATTTTTCTTTTCTCATAGGTGGCACCAATTTTAATTTTGTTGAGCAAAAAGACATGTGGCAGTCTCTCCCAATTTGCTAATAAATTACTATAAAACAAATATCATAAAAAACCCAGAATATATTTTTGGTGAAGGGAAATACAATACACAACACAGGAGAGGTCAGCACAACTGGACTAAACCAAAAGCAAGGAAGTTTCCTGAATACAGCTGAATGCTTCAAAGACCAGAGTAGCAGCAACAGGGGTTTGGGGACCATGGTTTCAGGGGACATCTAGGTCAATTGGCATAGCAAATGTATTAAGAAAACATTTTGCATCCCACTTTGGAGACTGGCGTCTGGGGTCTTCAACGCTGGCAAGTGACTCTCTAAGATGCATCAATTAGTCTCAACCCACCTGGAGAAAAGGATAATGAAGAATACCAAAGACATAAGGTGAAAATGAGCTGTAGAGACAGAAAGGGCCACATAAACCAGAGACTACATCAGCCTGAGGCCAGAAGAACTAGATAGTGCCCGGCTACCACTGAAGACTGCCCTGATGGGGAACACAAAAAAGAATCCCTGATGGAGCAGGTGAACAGTGGGATGCAGGCCTCAAATTCTCATAAAAAGACTTAATGGTCTGACTGAAACTAGAGGGACCTTGGAGGTCATGGTCCCCAGACTCTTTGTCAGCCCAAGACTGGAATCATTCCCAAAGTCAGCTCTTCAGACAGGTATTGGACTGGACTATAAGATGGAAAATGATACTGGTGAGGAGTGAGCTTCTTGGCTCAAGTAGACACATGAGACTATGTGGGCAACTCCTATCTGGAGGTGAGATGGAGAAGGCAGAAGGGGACAGGAGCTGGTAGAATGGACATGGGAATACAGGGAGGAGAAGAGGAGTATGCTCTCATTATGGGGAGAGCAGCTAGGAGTACATAGCAAGGTGTGTAAAAGTTTTTGTACAAGAGACTGACTTGATTTGTAAACTTTCACCTACAGCACAACAAAAAAAAAAAAATCTGGAATAAAAGAGTAGGTATTATCTGAGTGTTGGAGGACATGCCACTATCATTAAGGCATATAGACCCGGATTTAAAAAAATCTTTGAAAGGAAGACATAATTTTTCTTTTGATGTACTCATGTTCCACTTTATAAAAAAACAGATTTTCAGGGGAAAATAAATCTTAAGTGAGCATTCTGATCCTACTCCTCTGTTTCTCTTTATCTTCTGAGCCACACAACAAAAAAAATATATAACAAACAGAAACAGGATGGACTCTCTATAATTTGTTTAAATTTTGTAAAAAAAAAAAAAAAAATTCCACACAGGAAAAGAGTAATATCCATAAAATACAAAAAAAAAAATTAAAAATTGAAGGGAAAAGTACAAAAATCCTTTAAAAAACAGGCAAAAGCTATCAACACCCAATTTTAACAAAGTGATACTAAAACTATCCTTAAACATATAAAAAGATATTTACCTTTACTCATAATAAGAAAAATACAAATTAAAGCCACACTGAGATCTCATTTCTCACCTATCAAGATTGGTAAAAACAAAAAACACATTTGACAATATACTCTGCAGGTAAGGCTGTGGGGAATCAGGACCACCCACACATTGTGGGAGAAATACAATGTGGACACCTCTTATGGTGGGAGATTTGAAAATATCTTTTCATCCAGTAATTTCACTTCTAGAGATTTGCCCTGAAGATTCACACTAAAAATAAGAAAATACATTGCAACATTATTTGTATCTATGAAATATTGAAAACAATCTAAGAGCCCGTAGTTGGAAGACAGGTTGACTAAACTAAGATACAATGGAGTTCTAGGCAGCTATTTAAAAGATTGATGAACATCTCTATATGAACTCATGTGGAGAGATTTCCAGTATACAATGTTAGGTGAAAAAACCAAAGTGTTTTTTCACATATCATGCTAACTTTTATGTAAGAAATAAGGAGGAAAATTTTTTAAATTTCATACATCTACTTCCTATTGTAAAATAAATAAACAGGGGATAAATCAGAAAATAATGATTTAATGCCAAGTGGTAGGTGTGATTGGGGTGGAAGTATTGGTGGGTAGAGTGAGTGGAACTTTTTATAAAATTTCCAAGGTTGAAACTATGGTAAGTTCTACATACTTAAAAATATTATAAGTCAACAGGATGAGAAAATAAATAACAACAATTAAAAGAAACCCAGAATGGAATGCAAACAGAAACGTACGAACCTAAACAATCTCCAAATCAATAATGTAACCATATTTGAGGAAAACAAAAACAAAAACCAGCCCAAGTAACTTTGTACTTACTATATGGAGTATTAGAGACGTGGTGGTGCTAGTGGTTAGGAGCTTGGCTATTAATCAAAAGGTTGGCAGTTGGAATCTGCAATCAATCTAAAGAAACATTGAGCTTCAGTTAGAACGTTTTTTCTTTCCTCAATGGACTAGCAACTCTGAAAATACTTCTTGTGTGTGGTTGGAGGGAAAAAAATGAGTAAAAAAAATGAATAAATATACTGAGGATAATGAGTAATATCTCACTACTGTAGAAGATAGTTACTTAAATAAAAAGGGAATGTCTTAGATGAAACTCAGGGTATTGAATTGGAGTTGGAGAGATTATTACGAACTTCTGGTTTTGGGTTTTAAAGTAGATAGACAGATTGATTGATAGATAAATGGATATATATATACATAATCTTTTGTTTTCTGAATTGGCCTAGAAGAAAAAATACCGTGGTAGCAATGATCTCACAGTTCCTAATCTTGGTTTCTAAATATCATTTCCTATAAATGGAACCAAGGCCTCATTGATTACAGGCCCAAGACAGGAAAAACATAAAATGGAAGCGATAAGCTGAGCAGAATAGTCATGTAAATACACTATGAATTGTCAAGTAATGAATAAACAAAAAATAAATCAGTCATCATAAAAAATGTTAAATTACTAGAAAGCATGCAACACATATACTATACAAAATAAGACTTTTTTAATTTAAAAGAAGATAATCTTAAAAAAACACACACAAAATCTGGCTTATGATTGCTCTTTACAAACAACGCTAAGAGACAATTTAACAGCTAGTGTTTTGAATATAAGGTGAGGTGCTTGTAAATATCTTTTACATATTAGGGAAATAAAAAGAAATTCTCATCAACTGTACTTGTTCTATAAAAAATTGGACATCACCATAATTCTGTTCATGGCCAAAGGACTCATTCGTTATTTGGCCATATCATTTTGGTTATATCAACCCACCATTATTTGGCCAAACTTATTCTACAAAAAGCCTCATAATATCTTAAAAGTATAGGGAAAAATAAAAACCTGTGAATGCAATAGCAATGTATTATTAAAAATAGACTAATTTTTTTGTTGTTATTTTGTTTTAAAAGAACCCTGTTTCACCTGTATATTTTTTTCTTACTCCATCTCTACTTTCTAGAAGATTAGATTGTTCTTATCCTAGAGGGCAATGATAGAAAACACTAAGTCACTTCATAAAGATGCTTTTCTCAATTCAACAAGGTATAAATTAGAGAAAAGAAATACAAAAGATAACTATAGTTACAAGTATACATGGCAGACATAGGTACAATTTCTTTAAAATATAAGATTCTTTATTGTGTAACTTTTGAACTATCTAAGAATTCTTAAAAAATCAATAAACTCCCCTCTATTATTATCTTGCAGTAAAATATAATGTATAAATCAATGGTGTGAAGGAATAAGGAAATAAATGATGTAAAGAATATATGATCTACTCAGACAAATAAAAGAATCATTCTGCAAAGTGTGAGAAAGTTGTTGAACTCAAGAACATCAGAATAAAGCTTCCAACTCACCAGCAGGCAATAGAAAATATAAAAGATCCCACTCACAATAGTCACACAAATATAAAGTATCTAGATATGAACTAAAAAATATACGTGCAATACCATATTAAAAAAAATTACAAAAATATATAACTTAACTGAAATATATATGAGACTCAAATAAATGTACAGATATAACACGTTCATGGGTGAGAATACTTGTTGTTATGAGCCATCAAGTCAGTTCCACTCATAGCAACACTATGTACAACAGAACAAAACACTGTCCAGACCTGCACCATCCTCACAATCATTGCTATACTTGAGCCCATTGTTGGAGTCACTGCGTCATCAATCCATCATGTTGAGAGTCTTCTTCTTTTTCACTGACCCTCTATTTTACCATGCATGAAGTCCTTTTTAGGGACTGGTCCCTCTTGATAACATGTCCAAAGTATGTGAGACAAAGTCTCACCATCCTTGCTTCTAAGGAGCATTCTGGCTGTACTTCTTCCAAGACAGATTCCTTTGTTCTTTTGGCAGTCCATGGTATATTCAATATTCTTCACTAACACTATAATTCAAAGGCATCAATTTTTCTTTGGTCTTCCTTATTCATCGTCCAGCTTTCACACACATATGAGGCAATTGAAAACACCATGGCTTGGGTCAGGCACACCTTACTCATTAAAGTGACAGTTTTGATTTTTCAACACTTTAAAGAGATCTTTTGCAGCAGACCTGCCCAATGTAATGCATCCTTTGATTTCTTGACTGCTGCTTCCATGGGCATTGAGTGTGGATCCAAGTAAAATGAAATCCTTTACAACTTCTCCTTTTATCATGATATTGCTTATTGGTCCAGTTGTGAGAAATCTTGTTTTCTTTATGTCAAGGTTTAATCCATACTGAAGACTGTGGTCTTGATCTTCATCAGTAAGTGCTTTAAGCCCTCTTCACTTTCAGCAAGTGAGTTTGTGTCATCTGCATATTGCAGGCTGTTAATGAGTCTTCTTCCAACCCTGATTCTGCCTTCTTCATATAGTCCAGCTTTTCAGATCATTTGCTCAGCATACAGATTGAATAAGTACGGTGAAAGGATACAATCCTGATGCATACCTTTCTTGACTTTAAACCACGTAGTATTTCCTTGTTCTGTTTGAAGGACTGCCTCTTGGTCTACATTCAGGCTCCTCATTAGCATAATTAAGTGTTCTGGAATTCTCATTCTTTGCAATGGTATCCATAATTTATTATAACCCACACAGTCCAATGCCTTTGTACAGGTAAACGTACTTCTGGTATTCTCTGCTTTCAGCCAGGATCCATCTGACATCAGCTATGATATCCCTTGTTCCAGGTCCTCTTTTGAATCTGGCCTGAATTTCTGGCAGTTCCCTGTTGATGTACTGCTGCAGCTGCTTTTGAATGATCTTCAGCAAAATTTTGCTTGCGTGTGATATTAATGATATTGTTCGATAAATTCCACACTCAGTTGGATCACCTTTCTTGGGAATAGGCATAAATATGGATCTCTTCCAGTTGGTTGGCCTGGTAGCTATCTTCCAAATTTCTTGGCATAGACCAGTGAGCACTTCCATCACTTCATCCGTTTGTTGAAACATCTCAACTGATACCCCATCAATTCCTAGAGCCTTGTTTTTTGCCAGTGCATCAAAAGAAGATGGAAGGACTATACGGAGTCACTGTACCAAAAACAATTGGTCAGTGTTCAACCATTTCAGGAAGTAGCATATGATCAAGAAACTGAAGGTACTGAAGGAAGAAGTCCAAGCTGCAGTAAAGGGAATGGCAAAAAGCAAGTCTTCAGGAATTGATAGAATATCAACTGAGATGTTTCCACTATCAGATGCAGCACTGGAAGTGCTCAATCTATGTCAAGAAATTTGGAATACAGCTTTCTGGCCAACTGACTGGAAGAGATCCATATTTGTGCCCGTTCCAAAGAAAGGTGATCCAACAGAATGTAGAAATTGTCAAACGATATCATTAATATAGCAAGCGAGTAATACTTTGCTGAAGACCATTCAAAATCTATTGCAGCAGTACATCTAGAGGGAACTCCCAGAAATTCTAGCTGAATTCAGAAGAGGACATGAAACAAGAGATATAATTGCTGATGTCAGGTAGATCTTGGCTGAAAACAAAGAATACCAGAAAGATGATTACCCATAAACCAATTGCCGCTGAGTTGATTCCAATTTACAGTGACCCTATAGGACAGAGTAGAACTGCCCCATAGGGTTTCTAAGGAGCAACTGGTGGATTCAAACTGTTGACCTAGGTGGTTAACAGCCAGGCTCTTCACCACTATGCCATCAGAGCTCCATTAACTGACAAGGTATTGCTAAATGCCAAGACTTATTTTAAAAAGCTGGTTATGCTCAATTAGGTATAGGGTATTTTTCTTTCTTCATTCAGTTTTGTATTCCTTCCTTCTATATAAATATTTATCGAGAACCTTATGCGTTAGCCTTAAAATAAAAATTAACAATAAGAATTCAACAGATTGACAAGCCAAAGTTCCTGCCCTCATGGGTCTTAACAGTGTGTTAAGTGTCTTGAAAAGATACAAATACAGTTTCTTGGGAGTACCTGAGAAACTGTCTCTGCTCTCACATAGCCACGTAACCATCCATACATACACTTGTGGTATTGTGGTTATGTAAACACAAACACACTTTTCAAAGACAGATTAAAATGGTGAAGACCTCTTTTAGGAGTAAAAATATGTAGAAAAATATAGCAATAGAAGCAGATATGTTCTTTGTCATAAAGTAGAAAGAAAGCATGATACAAACATCATTACTATAAATTAAAATACAAGTGATACAAGAAGAAGCACTAAGTGTACATAAAATAAACATTTTCAAGTAAATACAGGCAGATATACTTTTCTGTGTGTGTGTGTGTGTGTGTGTGTGTGTAGGGTGTATGTGTTAAAGGAAAAGAGCAGAACCAGCATACACAGAGGAAGTCTTTTCTTCCAGGCACCCTGCTATGTAATTTCTCAAAATGATTATTTGAAATATAGTAATACATTGCCTGCATGTTACAGATGAAGAAACACTTAGAGGGGCAGCTAAGACACTGGTGGCTTTACATTTTTTTTTAATTTTCCCCTTGAAAACTACTTTGAAAATCAGATTATTAGGTGAACACTAGTCTCCTGTGCTAAATACTCTCTTGTAAACTTGCAAAACGTGTTGATTGTCATATTGAATTTATGAAGTGACCTGAATTTGAAAGAAAATAACACATTTCTGCCTGATTCCTCTTAGTCCTCTATTTCTTAAAACTTTCACAAGTGGAAAAGGCCTGATAAGCCACACACAAAGTGAGTGATGGGAGAAAGAGTTGTTGGAAGAATTAGAAAAATATTTTCCCCACTTAGAAAAATCAACCATGTTTGCTCCACGTTGTAGCAAAACAGTCTCATCCATTGTAAATCAAGTCATTTCAAGGATTACCTAACCAAAATCAAGAGTCCAAGGGCTTTTCAAGTATTCCAACAATATCACCAAGAAAGTTTTAAGAGCATGTGCTTTTAAAATCTTAATTGAGCTAATATATCCGGTGACTTTAGAGAGGTAAATATTAGCCTAATTCATACATTCATACATTAGGAGAACTTGGATTTTTGCCCTCACCCATATTCATCTATCAGAAAGAACAGGCTTTAGGAAATGAGTCACTGATTCTGAGAGGGTATAGAGATAGGAAAGGTTATCTCGTTAAATTCAGCCCAGGCACCAGCAGGGAATAATGGCAGGCATTGGGCAATATGAAAGCAGGAAGCACACAGGAAACAAAAGACAAAGAAGGCAAGGGGGGAGGTTAAAAATTAGTTGCTTTTGTGTCGATATTGACTCACGGTCACCCCAAGTGCATCAGAGTAGGACTGGGTTCTGTAGGGTTTTCAATGGCAAGTAGATCACCAGGCCTTTCTTGTGAGGTTTCTCTGGGTAGACTTGAACCACCAACCTTTTGATTAGCAGCCGAACACATTAACCATTTGCACACCCAGGGACTCCAAGGGCAGATCAGTAGAGGCCAAAGCACACTATTCTGTCCAGGACAGACTTAGAAGGAAGAAAGGTCAGAGGAAGGTGAGATGGGACTAAATAAAAAATAAAAATTTAAACTGTAGACTCATTATGGTAAAAAAAAAAAAAAAAATCCTTAAAATAGCATATTCGAAGAAAAATCAATTAAATTTTTAAAAATATGTGAAGGTTAGAATATTTGCATTTAATGCAGATAAAGTATCTGGAATCAAGTAAACGAAGTCATCTCTGAGAACTTTTTGGAGATTTTTTTTTTTTTAAATGAAGATATAAGCATATGATTGTTTTTGCTGGAAAGTGGGTGATTACAAATTATTATTTTCTCTTTGAATTTAGTGAGTTAACATAAAAAAAAAAATATGTAGTCCTGTACATGCAATGGATAGAAATAATTTTAAAAAATACAAAGAATGAAAGGATTTTAACCAAATTTACACTTTTTGCCCTAGTTTTTAACTACAATTCATCTCATCTCTTACTGCAATGAGCAAATGCGTTTACAGCACCCATAAGCCTGAATTTAAGGAAGTACACTGTTCATAGTGGCCCCCAGAGGAAACTGATTTACTTTTTATTAAAAACTCTCCAGAATATAAGCATTACATAACAATGCTACTTAACTACTTCAGAAACTTTGGTCACAAGACTCATCATGAAAGTTTCCTGGAAATAAGTCCATATAAGAATTAAAAATTTAAAAGGTGAAATGTTTCTTTATTTTAACTTTAACAGGATTCGTTTTTCATTGTTAAGAAACACTTTAATAGTTTTAAAGCAAAAGCTGTTAAATTGAGTGGAGTCTAGATAGCTAAAACTGTGCTCCTGAGCTCAAACTTATAGATAAATCTTTTGCAAGTAGTGCTCAAGAAAATATCCTCTCTCCCCTTCGCCCTGACCCAAATCTTGTATTGTTTCTTATATAACTTGGGTCAAGTGTAGAAATATATCCAGAGTGATGTGTGTGCCATACAATAGCGAGAGGAGTAAAGCCCAACTAATGACTTTGAATTTAGAAATAGAAGGCAATTAACATGTACTCAAAGTTACATTAATAAATGCTTCCATGGGATAATGTTGAAATGGTCACAAAGGTTAAGAAAACACTGATACCAGAGCACAAATGATTATATTGTTAAAATAGAGAAAAATTGCTATACAAGAGTCTCTTTTAAAATTAAAAATAAAGAGCACAACACACAAATCAGGATGATTTTCCTGTTCTACTCATGAATTTTAGTCTATATTCATAAGGTTGGTTATGTTGACATCTAGTAGTTTCTTAAGACACTTGATGAAGTCCCATTCCAACTTTGGAGGGTAAGCCCTCCCTAAGGAATCTCTGGGTCCTGGTCACATCTGGGTCACCGTACAATTTCATAGTAGTGAAATATCACCATCATGTGCTGTGGCATGAAGACATACGCAGTGTACACAGCCATTCCCACAATGGAAACCAGCATAGAATTGAACCCAGTCCGCTTCCGGGGCTCCAGCATGTAGAGGCCATGGAGCAACCTCTGGTAGTAGAACGAGGACATCTATTTCCAGGCCAGTGATAGGGACGCTGTGAGTCGAATTGACTCAACATAAAAGGAGAAGGTTCGGTTTTTTGGCCAGGGCCATCCCTGCCATGCACCTCCCGCCATGACGCTGATCCTCAACTCAGTCTGATTACAAATTATTTGAGTGTAATTGAAGTTGCTTCTAGGAAATATTTTAAGAAGGTCCTCTAGCAACCCGTTTGTGCTATTAATTTGCTTATTACATTTTTTCTTTATAGGTACTCCAAAAGTAACATTGTATAACCCTCTTCAAAATTATAAAAAATTACAAAGCATCGAAATCCAAATTAATGAGCATTCACTATATTGCATTTATGACTCCGTATAAAGGTACTTAGCTGCCAGAAAAGCAGAGCATTTAATAAACAGAGCGAGGCTCTGGGTGTTCCTCCGAATGATCCAGGCTAAAAAACATTTTTCCAGGCTGTTTGGGCCATTGCCCTTGCACCGGCCACCACCAGTGAACTCTAGCGGCTAGATTGGTGAGCTGAGACCATTCAGAGCCGCGTTTGCCTTCTGCAAGTGCCTCAGGAAGGTACGGGCTTTTTTAATCCTTCCTCTGTCCATGGCGCGTTCGTGAGCTCCTTGGACCGTAAGCATGCTCAGAGGTGTAGTTAGACATTTTTCTATGAGGATCTTATATTTTCTCGGAAAAAGCTATACAAGTTTAGCGGTATCATTTCCTGCCTAATTTCCCCCATCACTTATTTTCCTTTTCTCCCAAATTTTTTGTGGAGAAAAAAAATTGTAAATTTTTGAGACACATCGCCATTGATACTAAAGCAAGGAAAAATCTTCAGTGTCTGCTTTCGTGACTGTAGCTTGTGGCCTCTCCTTTCATTTCTATTTGCATATTAAGGTTCCGTAAAGGTTTTTTTTTTTTTTTTTTTAAGTGAGTCTTCAGATACATTGGAAAGTTTCTCTTCTTTGTAGTTATTGGGCATGCTAGTTTTTTTTAGCACTTAAGGTCATTTTTAAAACTGTAATCAAATATTCCAGGTAATAAGTTTTTCTCTACATTCACACATTTCCTCACTTTTCAGTGATTCCTATTTACCACTGAGCTAAGGCAAGAAAATTTTCTCTCGTCCCTAGGGAGGGATTTTTTTTTTTTAATCGTAGTCAGGGGAAGATTAAGCCTCCCCCGCTTTGTAGAATTAAAACATCAGCCAAAGAGATGGCTGGATTGGAAAAGGAAAAAAGAAGAGAGAAGGATATCAGTAAAGTAAAAACTATTTAAAGACTTGATATCATGAATCTAAGTAGAACATAATTGTAAGATTTGCTTCATTTCCTCATAAAAACAAGGTGCATTAGATTAGAAGCTTAATTTTAACTTTAAAGATTAGTAAACTAGATTGTGTATTAAGATGTCACATGCATCAAAAGTTACATTGAAAGCAGTGAATGGTGACTAATGACCTTAAGACTTATGAGTGTATTACATTGATCAATTAGTTTCCTTAATTGCATTGAGCAACTCTTCCCTATGGAAAGGTAGCTTACACAACAGTTTGCAGAGACTCTACCTCCTCTGCAAAAGGAATAGTTCCAATACATGGATCTTAATTTGCATGATATGACTTTAAATAATGAGATTGTTTTTCACATGTATTTTAAATAATTTCTTGTATATGAGAAGCACATATCTGAAATAGTCTTAACAAAGACTATAATTTTCCAAATGCTTTGCCTAATAAACATTTATTTTTCATGATAACAATTTCTATTCCGCGGGTAAAAGGGGAGCAGAGAAGTAATTAAGAAGGAACAGAGCTGAGCTGGAGGATGAGATGAGCTTGCACTCTGGAGCAAGAGGGATCTGGAGAGATTGGGTTTTAAATTCTTTCTCCACCACCTATGAGTTGTAGGAACATGGGCATCTGAACCTCAATTTCCTAATCTTGTTTATGGGTGTAGCCATTCCATTTCACAGCACTGCTTCCTTTGCGTTTTATTGCTTTAAATGACTTAACATCATTTAAACAAGCCTACAGTTCACAATCTTGAGCTGTGGGTAGTGATGTGGAGGAAAGAGGCTGTAATAGCCATGTGTTCAAAGAGGAGGGAGAAGTCTAATTTGGGAAATGGGGATAGCAAGAGAAAATGTGATTAAGTGGATCAGATTTCCTCCTAATGAAACACTCATGTCATTTTCTCTGTGAAGCCTTTCCAGATGCGCTCAGTCAGAATTTATTTTTCAATCCTGTGCCAGGCCTAAACTGAGGCCTGTGTTCCTTCTGATTCACATAACTATATGAGGTATTTGTCTCCTGTATCAGCTTGATGGAAACCCTGCTGGCATAGTGGTTAAGTGCTACGGGTCGGCAGTTTGAATCCAGCAGGCGCTCCTTGGAAACTCTATGGTGCAGTTCTACTCTGTCCTATAGGGTCGCTATGAGTCGGAATCGACTCGATGGCACTGGGTTTGGTTTTTGGTTTATCAGCTTGATGGCTCTTTGAAGTCAAGGACCATGTTTTATTCATCTCTAAAGGATTAATTATTATCCTGGTGATTGATAAATAAATCCAAAAACACAAACCTGTTGTTGTCTGTTATAAATTGAATTGTGTCCCCCCAAAATGTGTGCCAACTTGGCTAGGCATGATTCCAAGTATTGTGTGATTGTCCACCATTTTATGATCTGCTGCAATTTTCCTATGTGTTGTGAATCCTAACTTTATGATGTTAATTGGTACTGAAGTAAGAGGTGAAAGCTGAACTGAAAGCATTGGCAAAAAACAAGGCTCTAAACGGCATTTATGCAAAGCCAACAGCCAACATCATCCTAAATGGAGAGACCCTGAAAGCATTCCCCTTGAGAATGAGAACCAGACAAGGATGCCCTTTATCACTGCTCTTATTCAGCATTGTGCTGGAGGACCTAGCAATTAGGCTAGGAAAAGAAATAAAGGGCATTCAAATTGGTAAGAAAGAAGTAAAAGTATCTCTATTTGCAGATGATGTGATCATATACACAGAAAACCCTAAAGAATCCACAAGAAAACTACTAGAACTAATAGAAGAGTTCAGCAAAGTATCAGGACACAAGGTAAACATACAAAAATCAGTTGGACTCCTCTACACCAACAAAGAGAACATCGAAGAGGAAATCACCAAATCAATACCATTTACAATAGCCCACAAGAAGACAAAATACTTAGGAATAAATCTAACCAGATATGTAAAAGACCTATACAAAGAAAACTACAAGACACTACTGCAAGAAACCAAAACAGACCTACAGAAGTGGAAAAACATATCTTGCTCATGGATAGGAAGATTCAACATTGTGAAAATGTCAATTGTGCCCAAAGTGACCTATAGATACAACGCACTCCCGATTCAAATTCCAATGGCATTTTTTAATGAGATGGAGAATTAAGTCACCGACTTCATATGGAAAGGGAAGAGGCTCTGGATAAGTAAGCATTACTGGAAAAGAAGAACAAAGTGTGAGGCCTCACACTACCTGATTTTAGAAACTATTATACAGCCACAGTAGTCAAAACAGCATGGTACTGGTACAACAACAGATATATAGACCAACGGAACAAAATTGAGAATCCAGACATAAATTTACTCACTTATGAGCAGCTGATATTTGACAAAGGCCCAAAGTCCATTAATTGGGGAAAAGACAGTCTCTTTAACAAATGGTGCTAGTATAACTATCTGCAAAAAAAAAAAAAAAAAAAAAAAAATGAAACAAGACCCATACCTAACACCATGTACAAAAACTAACACAAGTGGATCAAAGACCTAAATATAAAATCTAAAATAATAAAGATCAGGAAGAAAAAATTGAAACAATGCTAAGAGCCCTAATACATGGCATAAACAGTATACAAACATCACTAACAATTCACAAACACCAGAAAGAAACTAGATAACTGGGAGCTCCTAAAAATCAAACACTTATGCTCATCCAAAGACTTCGCCAAAAGTATAAAAAGACAACCTACAGACTGGGAAAAAAATTTTGGCTACAACAAATCCAGTTATTGTCTAATCTCTAAAATCTACAAAATATTGTAAAACTTCAACAACAAAAAGGCAAATAATCCAATTAAAAATATAAGCAAAAGATACGAATAGGCACTTCACCAAAGAAGACATTCAGGCAACGAATGGATACATGAGGAAATGTTCCCCATCATTAGGCATTAGGGAAATGCAAACCAAAACTACAATGAGATACCATCTCACCCCAACAAGTCTGGCATTAATCCAAAAAACACAAAATGATAAATGTTGGAGAGGTTGTGGAGAGGCTGAAACACTTATACACTGCTGGTGGGAATGTAAAATGGTATAACCACTTTGGAAATCCATTTGGCTTTTCCTTAAAAAGCTAGAAATAGAACTACCATATGATCCAGCAATCCCACTCTTTGGAATATATCCTAGAGAAATAAGAGCCCTCACATGAATAGATATATGCACACCCATGTTCATTGCAGCACTGTTTACAATAGCAAAAAAGATAGAAACAACCAAGTGCCCATCAAGAGATGAATGGATAAATAACTTATGGTATATTCACACAATGGAATACTCTCCAACGATAAAGAACAGCAATGAATACATGGAACATCTCATAACATGGAGAAATCTGTAAGGCATTATGCTGAGTGAAATTAGTCAGTCACAGAAGGGCAAATATTGTATGAGGCCACTATTATAGGAAGTCAAGAAAGGTTTAAACACAGAAGAAAACTTTCTTTGATGGTTACAAGAGTGGGAAGGGAGGGAGAGGGATATTCACTAACTAGGTCGTAGATAAGAATTATTTTAGGTGAAGGGAAGGACAACACACAATACAGGGGAAGTCAGCACAACTGGACTAAATCAAAAGCTAAGAAGTTTCCTGAATACAACCCAATGCTTTGAGAGACAGAGTAGTAGGGGTGGGGCTCTGCGACCATGGTTTCAGGAGACATCTAGGTCAAGTGGCATAACAAAGTATATTAAGAAAGTGTTCTGCATCCACTTTGGTGAGTGGCATCTGCGGTATTTAAAGCTAGCAAGTCGACAACTAAGATGCATCAATTGGCCTCAACCCCTCTGGAGCACAGGGGAATGAAGAACACCAAAAACAGAAGGAAAATACAAGCCCAAGAGACAGAAAGGGCCACATAAGCCATAGACTGCACCAGCCTGAGATGGGAAGAACTAGATGGTGCTCAGCTACCACAAATGAATGCCCTGACAGGGAACACAACAGCGAATCCCTGAGGGAGTAGTAGGAAAGTGGGATGCAGATCTCAAATTCTAGTAAAAAGACCAGACTTAATGGTCTGACTGAGACTGGAGGGACCCCAGAGGTCGTGTTCCCCGGACTCTCTGTTAGCCCAAAACTGAAACCATTCCCAAAGCCAACTCTTCAGACAAAGATTAGACTGGACTATAAGACATAAAATGATACTGGTGAAGATTGTGCTTCTTAGCTGAAGTAGACACATGAGACTATGT
Source organism: Loxodonta africana (assembly GCF_030014295.1). Lineage (NCBI taxonomy): Eukaryota > Metazoa > Chordata > Mammalia > Proboscidea > Elephantidae > Loxodonta > Loxodonta africana. The sequence continues at coordinate 39,796,401 of NC_087349.1, forward strand.
GGGCAGCTCCTGTCTAGAGGCAAGATGAGAAGGCAGAGGGGGACAGGAGCTGGTTGAACGGACACAGGAAATACAGGGTGGAGAGAAGGAGTGTGCTGTCACATTGTAGGGTGAGCAACCAGGATCACATAACGTGTGTATAAGATTTTGTATGAGAAACTGACTTGAATTGTACACTTTCTCTTAAAGCACAATTTTAAAAAAAGAAAAAACAAGGCTCCAGGAATTGACAGAATACCAACTGAGGTGTTTCAACAAATGGATGCCATACTGGAAGTGCTCACTCATATGTGAGAAGAAATTTGGAAGATAGTTACCTGGCCAACTGACTAGAAGAGATCCATAATTGTGCCCATTCCAAGGAAAGATGATCCCAAAGTTTGCAGAAATTATTGAACAATATCATTAATATCACACACGAGTAAAATTTTGAAAACCATTCAAAAGCAGTTGCAGCAATACATCCACAGGGAACTGCCAGAAATTAAAGCCAGATTCAGAAGGGTACATGGAACAAGGGATATCATTGCTGATGTCAGATGGAGCCTGGCTGAAAGCAGAGAATATCAGAAAGATGTTTACCTGTGTTTTGTTGACTATGGAAAAGCATTCGACTATATGGATCATAACAAATTATAGATAATATTGTGAAGAATGGGAATCCCAGGACACTTAATTGTGCTCATGAGAAAACCGTACATAGACCAAGAGGCAGTCATTTGAACAGAACAAGGGAATACTGTGTGGTTTAAAGTCAGGAAATGTGTGCATCAGGGTTATATTCTTTCACCATACTTATTCAATCTGTAAACTAAGCAAATAGTCCTAGAAGCTGGTCTTTATAAAGAAGAACGTGGCTTCAGGGTTGGAGGAAGACTCATTAGCAACCTGTGATATACAGATGACACAACCTTGCTTGCTGAAAGAGGCCTTGAAGCACTTACTAATGAAGATCAAAGACCACGGCCTTCAGTATGGATTACACCTCAACGTAAAGAAAAAAATAATCATCACAACTGGACCAATAAGCAACATCATGATAAATGGAGAAAATATTGAAGTCGTAAAGGATTTCATTTTACTTGGATCCACAATCAACACCCATGGAAGCAGCAGTCAAGAAATCCAAAGATGCATTGCACTGGGCAAATCTACTGCAAAAGGTCTCTTTGAAGTGTTAAAAAGCAAAAATGTCACTTTAAGGACTAAGGTGTGCCTGACCCAAACCATGGTGTTTTTGATGGCCTCATATGCATGTGAAAGCTTGAAGACCAAAGAAGAATTAATGCCTTTGAATTATGATGTTCACAAAAAATTGTGAATATACCATGGACTGCCAGAAGAAGAACAAATCTGTCTTGGAAGAAGTACAGCCACAATGCTCATTAGAAGGAAGGATGCCAAGACTTTGTTTCGCATACTTTTGACATGTTATCGGGAGGGACCAGACCCTGGAGAACGGCATCATGCTTGGTAGAGTAGAGGCTCAGCGAAAAATTGGAAGACTCTATACCAGATGAATCGACACAGTGGCTGCAACAATGGGTTCAAGAATAGCAATTATTGTGAGGATGGCACCCGACCGGGTGGTATTTAGTTCTGTTGTACATAGGGTTGTTATGAGTTGGAATGGACTCGGTGGCACCTAACAACACCACCACAATGTTAATTGAGGCACAATCAGAGGCAGTTATGTTAATGAGGCAGAACTCAATTGAAAAGATTAGGTTGTATCTTGAGTAAATCTCTTTTGAAATATAAAAGAGAGAAGCTAGTAGAAAGACAGGGGGACCTCCTACCAACAAGAAAGCAGAGCCAAGAGCAGAGTGTGTCCTTTGGGCATGGGGTCCCTGAGCTGAGAAGCTCCTAGACCAGGTGAAGATTGATGACAAGGACCTTCCCCCAGAACCAACAGAGAGAGAAAGCCTTTCCAGAGAGCTGGCACCCTGAATTCAGACTTCTAGCCTCATAGATCGTGAGAGAATAAACTTCTGTTTGATAAAGCCATCCACTTGGGGTATTTCTGTTATGGCAGTGCTAGAGAACTAAGACACTGTCCCCCCCATTCCAACTCATATGTACCACATGTGTTACAGAACTGCTCCATAGTGTTTTCTTGGCTGTAATCTTTATGGAAGCAGATCGCAGGGCCTTTCTTCCTCAGTGCCCCTGGGTGGGTCTGAACTGCCAGTCTTTAAGTTAGCAGCTGATTGCAAACTGCTAGTGCCTCCCAGGGACCTATCTGATAAATAGTGGAGACTTGCTTGTTGAATTAAATTGACATTTGAAACTTCTCTCAATCTAAATGTAAGGTTCTGCCTAAATATCTCAGTGTCATTATTTTTTTCCCACTGATTTCTTCACAACTTTTATTGGTGAATAGTTGTCACTAATGACCCAAACTGAAGGAGAAATGATGCATTTGAATTATGGTACTGGCAAAGAATATTGAATATAGCAGGAACTGCCAGAAGAATGAACAAATCTGTCTTGAAAGAAGTATAGCTAGAATGCTCCTTAGAAGTGAGGATGGCGAGTCTTTGTCTCAGATACTTTGGACATGTTATCAGAAGGGACCAGTCCCTGGAGAAGGACATCAGGCTTGGTAGAGTAGAGGGTCAGCAAAAAAGAGGAAGACCCTCAAAAAGATGGATTGATACAGTGGCTGCAATGATGGGCTGAAACATAGCAACAATTGTAAGGATGGTGTAGGACCAGGCGGTGTTGTGTTCTGTTGTACATAAGGTGCTAAGAGTTGGACCAACTCGAGGACACCTAACAACAACAATGACCTCGAAGACGTAATTAAGCCTTCTTTCATATATATCAGTACGACTTGAGGTGACAAATGTGCTCTACCTCAGTATTGTTTTCTAAATTTAAATAAAGACATAAGAGAAAGAGCATGGACATCTCTGGAGAGACAGGCATTCTCTGTCAGCCGTTCTATTTCATCCCTGAGGGAAAAATATATTAATTACTATCATGGCATGGATTTTCATGCTGCAAAGGACCTCTTCAAAGTGTTGGAGAGCAAAGATGTCACCCTGAAGACTAAGGTGCGCCTGACCCAAGCCATGGTATTTTCAATCACATCATATGCATGTGAAAGCTGGACAATGAATAAGGAAGACTGAAGAAGAATTGACGCCTTTGAATTGTGGTGTTGGCAAAGAATATTGAATATACCATGGACTGCCAAAAGAACAAACAAATCCGTCTTAGAAGAAGTACAACCGGAATGCTCCTTAGAAGCAAGGATGGCGAGACTGGGTCTTACGTACTTTGGACATGTTGTCAGGAGGGATCAGTCCCTGGAGAAGGCCATCATGCTTGGCAGAGTACAGGGTCAGCGGAAAGGAGGAAGACCCTCAACGAGGTGGATTGACACAGTGGCTGCAACAACGAGCTCAAGCATAACAATGATTGTAAGGATGGCGCAGGACCAGGCAGTGTTTCGTTCTGTTGTGCATAGGGTCGCTATGCGTCGGAACCAACTCGATGGCACCTAACAACAATAACAACAACAACATGGATTTTCAAGATTATAAACCATAGTCTGCTCTTGTTAGAGGTGCATTTACTGTGAAGCAGGCTTCTTATTTAGCATAAACCTCATCTAAATCCCTGCACCTAATTTTCTTTTCATAATTTTGACTTTTTTAAAAAGAGAACTCCCACAACTATGTGATCTTTGGGCCCAACAAAACCTAGGTCTGTCCCAGATACCATACAAATGGTGCTTTTTTTCTGGGGAAAAAAATTCAGAAGCTGCTATTTCTGAAAATGAATATGATATTGATCAGTAATAATACTTTTTTTCATTATCTGTACTTACTGAGGCTTTTTTTTTTTTTTTTAACTATGCACTGTGTAGGTATTTTAAACACATCGTGTCTAATCCTGGCAATCATTGCGCACTGTAGAAAACCAAGGGAAATAAGGCACTCAGTTGACTGCAAGGAGCTGGCAGTGGTTCAAACTATGGACTATCTAACACCAGAACATTCTCTAAGTTCTTTAGACCACATCATCCCTCAGTGTGATAAAAGTGGCTACTTTTTTTCAATATTCTCACATCATTAGGCACTAACTAAAAATCAATAGAATCGCAAAGTGAGTTGACATATGGCTTTTAAATTGTTTATTTAGTGATGGGTCATGTTATGTCAAATCACATCTGACTTTAAAACACCAAATAATCTATTTGTAAGTTAGGTAATAGTCTGTCAAGCCTGCATGCTGGGAACATTAGTGGAAGATGAATTAACCAATCAACAAGGTAGTTAAATGTTAGTAGCTATAAGATCGGAAAGGGTGAGTGTTAATTCAAATAATGTTAACTGGTGTTCATGGAATAAGTGAACTATGCCCAACACTTTAAAAATAACTCAGGTATGGAATGGTACAAAAATGCTGCCTTGAGGGCATTTATAGAGGCACTACAGTTTTACTTCCCAGCTGAGATACCTTCCTATTTTAGACATTACACTTAATGTGTATGTGAGCATTTTGTGGACCTGGCCACTGGAAAGGATTTTCCAGACATTTTTTTATATGATAAAAACCCTAGTGCGTATACTAAGTCTTTCAAACTCAGAAAGCTCAGTAGGCTATCAGCCTACTCCGAGTGGTCCCATATATCTGGGAAAAATTCACGTTCTGCAAGATGAATATACAGATATATAACACTAGAATGCAAAATAATTATGTTGCAGTAAAAATCTAAATGCCAAAATGGCTCCTCAAAACTTATGTCCTCTGGTCAGTCCATTTTTTTTTTTCTTTAAGAAAACTACATAAAAATCTAAGTTATGAATAAAAAAGAGTGAGCCTGGTATCAGAAAACAGGTAGTATTACAAGAGTTTAAAATTTAGATGATAAACTGCACAATGGTATTTGTTTGCCATTGTATCCCCAGCACCTAGCACAGTGCCTGGCACTTAACTGGTGCTCAATAACATTTTTTTGCTGAATGTATGAAAGAAAGATACTAAGATATTCTGGTTGTTTTTGCTGTTGTTTTGTTTTTGTCTCTTAGTTTTTCCACATGGATTTCCCTGACAATCACATCGTGACCACAGAACGGGACACCTTTCCCTAGATAGTTACTGGAAAGCCACTGTCCACACACGCCTCTCCGATTCTCCTCTTCTCTTGCTTTCGGGACTCACCGACTTCCCTTTAGATTGCTGCATCCCTTCATTCTATATACTTCCCCATCTCAGCCCCTCCTCCTGCCTGAAACTGATCCTGCTGCATACTCTCTTCCTCCGTGAAAGGTAGCTCTATCCATTTTCAGTGCGAGTGTCCAAGTCATCCGTTGTTCTTCTGTCTCATCTCCTCCATCCATTCTATCCCCAAAGTGACTATTTTACCTCTTAATTTCTGTTCTCTCCACTCCTCTTCATCTCTACTGCTGAAATCTAAATCAAGCTACCGACTTTCCTTATCTAACTTGTCACAATGACTTGCTAACTGAACCCTCATCTCTCCACTATTCCTCTACTCAATTCCCGCACTGCTACTGGAGTGTTTTATTTTTCTCCAATGATAAATTGAGCCATGGTAAGCCCCACCTCTCTCCTTGCCTTTACACTTTTATGGCTTCATTCAATTTTTGGATAAACTCAAACATTCATTACAGCCTATAATATTTTGCATGGCTGGCCCCTACTGGGTACTTCCACTTCAGAGTGTACTTTGCTCTTCCTTTCTCTCTGGGCTCCAACCCCGCTATGTTTTCCATTCCTTTCATTGGCCATGCTCCCTTTTGTCACAGGGCCTTTGCATTCTACCAGGAACCCCCCGACATACACACTTACACACATCTCTAATTAATTTCTACTTTCCTCTCAGATTCCTGATCAAGCTTCCTGTGAGCATCTTTCTCTGTGACTACCATGTAACATCTTTCTATTAGAGCTTCTCTTTGCACTATGAATTTCTTCTCAGGAGTAATTATCACTATTGTGCATTTATGTGTTACTCCCTGTTTAAATTTTCCCAATGGCTTTTTATCATACTTAAAATTCAATTCAAAATATTTTCTCTGTATATAAGGTCCAGGAAAAGCTGAATCCTACTTCTGTTTCTGTCCTTATCTCCTGCCATTCACTCTCCCATTTGTTTACTATGATCTCATTACACAGCTTCTAGTATACTCCATGAATATGCCAAGGTCATTCCATTCTTAGACCTTTTATATTAACTGTTCTGTCTATATATGTGAGTTCCATCAAGGTAAGGACTTTTGTCTCATTTTTCCCTTTTGCATCCTCACTGCTTTGAGGAGTGCTAAATACAAAGAAGGTGCTTAACTAATGCTCATTGACTGAATAAACAAAAGACAGAGTGGATGAATGAATAAATGGATAGATTTAAAAGCATTATGATGAAAATTTGCTGGTTTTGAAGCCAATCAATCTTTTTAGCATAACTTTAAATATTTCTGGCCCTTTTGATTATGAATTAAATTTTTAACTTAACTATCATATAAAAATTGTATTTCTCATATATCCAAGTTTGTTGGTGATGTCTCACTTTAGTACCTAAGTACTGAGCTCCTTCCCATTAAGAATGGTATTTTTCTAATAAAGACAGTTTATAGGAAAAAACAAAAACACAAACAAAGAAAACATACTTTGCGGTACATAGCAAACACACATCATGGGGCCCTAAAAGTGTCAAAGTGGGAGACTCGAGCAGCCATCCTGGCTGGAGGCAGGGAGTACAGTGGAAGACAGAGAAGAGGCCAGGAAGCCAAAGTAGTCTACACAGAACGTGGCTTCTAGGGTACAGTGTCATTAGGATTGGTGTCTAGGCCGCATAATAATGGAAAGTAAGGAGAGCATGCCATCCCTAACCTTCAGTGTTGTCTCTACATAGAATAGCATCAGAGCATGGCCTGTGAGTGTAGGTTCTAGCGTATGGCATCTGGTATACTTCCTACTGACGATGTAAGTGAAATAGGCTATTTTCTGATTCAAAAAAAAAAGTGCTGCGTTCATCAACACAAAAGATTCTTGTTATAAATGTATTGCACCTATTGGAAATTTGAGGTGAGAACACAAGCTTAGGTGAAAATAAATGCTTAAATAATTTGAACTTAATCATTCACCCGACACATCAAAGGCTTATTTGGAATGGTGACTTTTTTGACTTCTTTCCAAATCTACTAGCAAGGACTGCAGAGTGTACTTTAGCTTCTCAGAAGGCCTATTGCTTTTCCAGTATTCTTTGGAGTAAGTTGCTATTAGCAATAAGTAGAAGCAGGAAAAGAATGGAGACTGATAGCTGTGCAAGCTGGGTCTCTGCTGTGGCTTTGATATTTGTCACACAGAGAAGACTTAGAAATTTGAGGTGCACTGCTATCTAAAAATGGAAGGCCCAGGTTAACGTGACTCTTAACACAGCTAAATATGATTGTGTAATAATGAATATAAGTATTCTTGACATTTCTGGATAATCCAAAGAGTAGGAAAAAAAAAAATGTGTAATAATCCTACAAAATAGCACCATTAAGTGACTAGGAGATCTGGCCGGAAATGTAACAAGACATTCCTCCATTCCCCTAATCCTGCTTTAAATTTTGGATAGTGCATCCAAACACCATGAAAACAAACAAACAAAACAAAACAGAAATATGTTTGCCTCTGAGGGAGTTCAAGGAATGACTAGGATTGACTGCTTATTTCATTGTACGGAGTTTTTTTTTTTTTTTTCCTAAAAAAGAAGATATGGACTCAACTTCAGGATATACATGGTGAAGAACTTTCAAGTAAGTATGTAGATGTCAGAAGTTTATTTTTAATAAATCAAAAAGAAAAATAAATAGATGCCAAAAGGACAGACCCAGGGATGGCTAGATGTGTGGTAAAACAAATACAGTAAAATATTAATTGTAGAATGTAGGTGGTAGCTATGTAGGTGTACACTGTAAAAGTCTTTCAAATTTCCTATATATTTGAAAAGTTTCATAATAAAATTTTTTAAAAATTTATGAAGGGCAATGGCTAAGTGGAGTTTTGGAGATACAAGAAGCCTTATGTTTCTTGATCTGAGTGCTGGTTACTGAAAGTGTTTACTCTGTGAAAACTTATCAAACAGATAACTTATGGTGTTTAACTGTTTCTGTGTGTATGCTATACTTCAAGATAAAGTAAACAAAAATATGTATATTGCCAGTATTACTCTGGAGTCTTTTGATAGCAAGTGAAAGAAATCCAGTCCTAATGAACATAAGGAGAAAAATTGGCTCACTTGCTGCGGAAGGCCTAGGGCACAGCTGGGTTTAGACAACTCTGGACTATATACTATTGTCCAGCTCTGTGTCTTCAGGCTTACTTATCTCTCTAGCTCACTGGCTCAGGGGCTCCAATGTTCTAACTAGGGTTCTGTTTCTCTCTCTTCATCTTTGAACGGGCTCTCTTCTCCTAGCAGGCCACATGGTTGTCAGCAGTCCCATATTTACATCACACTAGCTATAAGTCCTTGGACTATAGAGAAAATCAATTCGGGTATTTGACTAATAAATCACAGGAAGTTCTCCGATTGGACTAGCTTGGATCACATACCCTCATTTACACAATCACTGAGCATGTTAAGATTCTTTGATTGGCCCACATTGGGCTATATGCCTACATTTGCAATCAGGTACCTTGAGATAGGTATGAAAATTTCACATCACAGCAGGTATACCATAGGAGAGAACTGGGCTAACATCAGAAAAATCCAGAAAAGAGCAAAGCATATACGCAGTTACGTACACACAAACACACATACCACACATATGCAGATGACTACTATACTTAACACTCCTTGTGATGCTGAGGTAAAAAATCTATAAAAGGTGGTGGCTGGGACATGAAGGTTAAAGAAAAGGGGGATATATTTTCTGAAACCCCAAAACTCACCCTATAATATTATTATATTTATATTATACATTAAAGTGTTAAAAAGCAAAGATGTCACTTTAAGGACTAAGGTGTGACTGACCCAAGCACTGGTATTTCCAACCACCTCATATGCATGCAAAAGCTGGGTAATGAATAAAGAAACAGAAGAAGAATTGATGCCTTTGAACTATGGTGTGGGCGAAGAGTATAGAATATACCAGGGACTGCCAGAAGAACAAAGAAATCTGTCATGGAAGAAGTACGGCCAGAATACTCCTTAGAAGCAAGGATGGCAAGACTTCATCTCACATATTTTGGACATGTTATGAGGAGGGATCAGTCCCTGGAGAAGGATACCACGCTTGGTAAAGTGGAGGCTCAACAAAAAAGAGGAAGACCCCCAATGAGATGGATTAACACAGTGCCTGCAACAGTGGGCTCAAGCATAATAATTGCAAGGATGGTACAAGACCGGGCAGTGTTTTATTCTGTTGTACGCAGGGTCACTATGAGTCGGAACCAATTTGTCAGCACCTAAAAACAACAACAAACAGTATTATCATGGGGAACTATAAACTAAACTTATGCTATCATTATAGACAAATAAGTAAATTTGTTTATATAAATAAATAATTATATAAATTTTTTATGTATATATACTAGTTTTATATTTACCAAACTATCAAAAATACTCTGCTTCTGGTTTTGCACATAAAATTTGGACTTGTAGTTTGAAACAAAAAGATTTTTGCTCTCTGTGTATCATGTTCTATCAACTATTTATCTTGGGAGTGGTGGTGGAAGGAAGGATAAAGACCTTTGAACCGAAAACAAAACAAAACAATACAAAAAACAAACCCATAGCTGTTGAGTTGCCTCTGACTCATAGTGACTGACCCTATAGGGTTCACATCTCAGAAGGACATAGAAACTTCCACATGAATAATGGGTTAGACTTGAATCCCTAATTACCCAGGGAAGTAAAAGCAGAATAAAATTAATGCCTGAAGAAAATAAATAATGTGACTTCTTCAAAAGGACAGCAATACATCCTGGGAGTTACAAATTAGACAAGGTTCTGCCAGCTGGTGATGAGGAAAATAAATATTGTTGCCAAATCAATCTCATGATGACTATAATGATTTACTCTTTCATTATACGAAGAAAACAAAATAATATTATCATTCCTAGAACAAAGGGTTATACAGGCAGAAACTCGTTGGTAGATTCTGTCAAGTCAGTTCCGACTCATAGTGAACCTATGTACAACAGAATGAAACAATGTCTGGTGCTGTGCTATCCTCACAATTATTGCTATTTTGAGCCCATTGTTGCAGCCACTGTGTCAATTCATCTCCGTGAGGGTCTTCCTCTTTTTCACTGACCCTCTACTTTATCAAGCATGATATCCTTCTCCAGGGACTGGTCCCTCCTGATAACATGTCCAAAGTATGTGAGACAAACTGTCATCATCCTTGCTTCTAAGGAGCATTCTGGCTGTACATCTTCCATGACTAATTTGTTGGTTCTTCTTGGAGTCGATGGTATATTCTATATTCTTTGCTAATACCATAATTCAAAGGTATCCGTTCTTCTTTGGTCTTCCTTATTCACTGTCCAGCTTTCACATGCATATGATGTGATTGAAAATACCATGGCTTAGGTCAGGCACAACTTATTCCACCCTCAAAGTGACACCTTTGCTTTTTAACACATTGCAGAGGTCTTCTGCAACAGCTTTGCACAATGCAATATGTCATTTGATTTCTTGACTACTACTTCCATGGGCGTTGATTGTGGATCCAAGTAAAATGGAATCCTTGACAATTTCAAACATTTCTCCCTTTATCATGATGTTGCTTATTGGTCAACAGTGAGGATTTTTGTTTTCTGTATGTTGAGTTGTAATGCATACTGAAGGCTGTAGTTTTTGATCTTCATCAGTAAATGATTCAAGTTCTCTTCACTTTCAGCAAGCAGATTGTGTCATCTGGATATGCAAATTGTTAATAAGCCTTCAGTTCTGAAGCTATGTTCTTCTTCATGTAGTCCATCATCTTGGATTATTTGCTCAGCATAACCCAAACCCGCTGCTGTTGCGTACATATTGGATAAATATGGTGAAAGGTTACAACAACTCTGACACACATCTTTCCTGATTTTAAACCACACAGCATCCTCTTGTTCTGTTGAAATAACTGCCTCTTGATCTATGTACAGGTTCCTCATAAGCACAATTAAGTGTTCTGGAATTCTCATTCTTCACAATATTGCCCATAATTCGTTATGATTCACACTGTCGAATGCCTTTGCATAGCCAATAAATCACAGGTATACATCTTTCTGGTATTTACTGCTTTTAGCCAAGATTCATCTGTCATCAGCAATGATAACCCTCCTTTCATGTCCTCCTCTGTATCCAGCTTGAATTTCTGGCCGTTTCCTGTCAAGGTACTGCTGCAACTGCTTTTCAATGATCTTCAGCAAAATTTTACTTGCATGTGATATTAATAATATTGTTTGATAATATCTGCATTTCTTTGGAACGGGCACAAATATGGATCTCTTCCAGTTGGTTGACCAGGTAGCTCTCTTCCAAATTTCTTGGCATAGATGAGTGATCACCTCCCGTGTTGTATCCCTTTCTTGAAACATCTCAATTGGTATTCTGTCAATTCCTTGTTTTTCGCCAATGCCTTCAGTGCAGCTTGGACTTTTTCCTTCAATACTACCTCCTGAAATGGTTGAATGTCTACCAATTCTTTTTAGTACAGTGACTCTATGTATTCCTTCCGTCTTCTTTTGATTCTTCCTCAATCATTCAACAATTTCCTCACTGAATCCTTCAATATTGCAACTCGGATTGCTACCTCCTGAAGTGGTTGAATGCCTACTAATTTTTTTGGTACGGTGGCTCCGTGTATCTGTCCCATTTTCTTTTGATGCTTTCTGCATCATTCAACGTTTCCTTACAGAATTCTTAAACATTGCAACTCGAGGCTTGAGTTTTTTCTTCAGTTCTTTCAGCTTGAAAAATGCGAAGTGTATTCTTCCCTTTTGGTTTCCTAACTCCAGGTCTTTGCACATTTCATTATATTACTTTACTTTGTCTACTCAAGCCTTCCTTTGAAATCTTCTGTTCAGTTCTTTTACTTCATCATTTCTTCTGTTCACTTTAGCTCCTCTATGTTCGAGAGCAAGTTCAGAGTCTCTTCTGACATCCATTTTGGTCTTTTCTTTCTTTCCTGTCTTTTTAATGACCTTTTGCTTTCTTCTGCATGATGGTCTCCCACAACTTGTCTGATCATTGGTTATTAGTGTTCAATGTATCAAATCTATTCTTGAGATGGTCTCTATATTCATATGGTTTATACTTAAGGTCACATTTTGGCTCTTGTGAACTAGTTTTAATTTTCTCCAGCTTCAACTTGAACTTGAATATGAGCAATTGATGGTTTATTCTGCCCTCAGCTCTTGACCTTGTTCTGACTGATATTGAGCTTCTCTATTGTCTCTTTCCACAGATGTAACTGATTTGATTCCCCTGTATTTCGGCTGGTGAAGTCCACAGGTATAGTCACTGATCATGTTGTTCAAAAAGTGTATTTGCAACAAATAAGTTGTTTATCTTGTAGAACTCTATCATGCAGTCTCCAGCATGGTTTCTATCACCAAGGCCATATTTCCAACCAGCAATCTTTCTTCTTTGTTTCCAACTTCTGCATTCTAATCTCAGTAATTATCAATGCATCTAGATTGCATGTTTAATTGATTTCAGACTGCAGAATTTGGTAAGAATCTTCAATTTCTTGATCTTTGGCTATAGTAGTTGTGTAAATTTGAATAGTAGTTGTATTCACTGGTCTTCCTTATAGGAGTAGAACTATAAAATCTGTATTTTGCTTGGCATTTTTGTTATTTTGTTGTTCTTCTGATGTATTATAGATATACAAAAAGGTATAGAGAAGAATATAACAATCACCTGAGTACTCATTACCCAGGGGAAAAAAATCTATTAAAACTATTAAATTTATGGTCCCCATTATACTACATTAAAAATTTCTTTTTCATGTTTGAAAATTTATATAAATTGTGTCATAATATATTTATCCTTTTTCGGCTTATATGACATTATTCAAGTTCTAGCTCTAGTTAATTTAATTTCACTGCTATATGGCATTGCATTGTGTAACTATATCATGAATAATTGTCCATTATCACATTTATTAATGTTTTAGGTGACTGAAAGTTATGCTTTCTATAAAAAACATATATATATGTTTTCCATGCTTTGACCTCTCCTTCCCATTGTGTTTTAAGTATTTATCTATAAATATATGAATGTTAGATTTTCTTTTTTTTTAAATACACTCTGACAACCACTGTAATTTAGCTGGCAACTTTATTTAATTTTATTGTGAGCACCTTATATTTGCATTTATTTCTAAATTCCTTTTCTTATATTGCTTTAGACAGATGAAGACATTTTATTCTTTTTTCTCTTTCTGATGTGGAAATGATTAGTGCTTCTAATCTCCTAGTAATTTAACCAGAATACCTCTTACCACATTATATGTTCTCTTAAATATTTATTTTACACATTGTTCCCCAAATCAGACATTTATTATTTCCACTGTCCAATGTTTATTTCATTGAAGTTTTTCCTCAGTTTAATTGGCATTGTTTTACATGCAATAACGCCTTTTATTTCTGGTTTAAGATTTTTTTATTATTATTATTAGTTCACATATTCTATTTTTCAATTCTAAAATTTGCATTTGGTTCTTATTGTAATTTCTATTTCTGTGTTGGAGGAGTTTAGCATTATCTCATAGAGTGTGGTTATAATGGTTGCTTTAAAGGCTATGAGGATTCCAATATTTAGGCCACCTTGGAGTTTGTATTTGTTGATTGTCTTCCCCTTGAGAATGTCTCATATTTTCTTGGTTCTTCATATGCTGAATAATTTTAGGGTGTACCCTAAACATTTTGTATATTAGCTTGTGAAACTCCCGTGGAGAAGTTAGATTTTATTTTGTTTTGTACTGTTTCAGCAATCAATCAGCTTAGCTAACTTCAGGCTGTAAATTATGCCTCCCCTTTTGTGGGCTGTGGTTTCAATGTCAGTTTAATTTCAAAGCCTTTGCTATGTTGCTTTGGGTGTACCCCATGCATCCATCTCTCAAGGTTAGTCTGGGATTAAGATCTCAGTTTATATCAGAGTTTAGTTCTGAGTCTTTGATATGCTGCTTTGAGTTTGCTCCATGCATGTGCATTTTGGCGTGGAGTCCTGTCATCTCATACACAGGATTAGAGAATCTTCTTCTCTAGTTCTCTTCTAAATATTTCTCTCACATTGCAGCTCTTAGGGAGCCCTTTTATCTCTTTTACCTCTAAAAGACAGCATTTCTCTAAAAGTGTAGTCACCTGCTCTGCTGCTCATTTTGGTATGTCTATATCCACCCTGAAGCAAAACTATGAGAAAATAAAAAGAGAGGGAAAAAAAGACATTCGTTTTTGTCCCTCTCCTACAGGTTTGGCAGTCTATGTCCTCTGTATTTGTTTCCTAGGGCTGCTATAACAACAACAACAAAAAAAAGACCCCAAATTATTGGGCAGCTTTGAAGAACAGAAACTTATTGTTCCACAGTTCTGGAAGTTAGAAGTCTGAATTCAGGGTGTTAGGAGGGTCATGTTTTCTACAAAGGCTCTGGAGGAACACACTTTCTTACTGCTTCTGACTTCTGGTAGCTCCAGGTGTTCATTGGTTAGCAGCTAAAGTGCAACTCTATCTTCATTTGGCTGTACTTCTGTCTTTGTCTCTTCAGCTCTTTTATAGGATACCACTTAGATTACATTAAGCCACCCTACTCCAGTACAACCTCATGTTTAATTAACTGATAAAATCTTCAGAAACATTATTTCGAACCCAAGTCATGTTTACATGTACTAAGAGTTAGGACTTCAACACAAAAATTTCAGGGAACCCAATTAAATTCATAACTATTCCCTTTTCTTAGTTGCTCTGGTCAGAAAGATGGGCTTTCTCTTAGGATTTTATGTCTTCTACCACTGTTGCAGGAACCCTGGTGTTGCAGCAGTTAAAGTGCTTGGCTGCTAACCAAAAGGTCAGTGGTAGGAGCCCACCAGCTGCTCTGCAGGAGGAGGATGTGACAGTCTGCCTCCATAAAGATTTATAGCCTTGGAAATGCTATAGGGCAGTTCTACTCTGTCCTACAGGGTCACTGTGAGTCAGAAGCAATTCAACAGCAGTAGGTTTTTTGGACCACTGCTGCAATGCAACTCCACAACTGAGGCTGCCCTTGGGGCAGGGCCTGGACAAAAAGACAAGAATAAAAAACCACGGTGATCCCCCTTGATGGCACCCTCACTGCAGTTTGCAGGAGCCGTTTCTCCCCATACTCTGCCAGAAAGATGGATTTCCTCAAAGTTTTTTCTGCCTGCACCTACTGTAGAGTTCACAGGGAATACACCTTCAGACCAGAGATGGGAGATAAAAAAAGAAAAAAAAATCATAAAAAAAGGAAACTCAATTTTATTACACATCATTCTTGAAGTTTTGGTTTCCCTCACCAAAAAGCCTGCTGTTGTTTGCGTTTCAGAGTCCACAAGCAGTGACTCTTGTATTTTTTCCCGAGTTTTAGTTGTCATCAGTGGAAGAGATATGCTTATTTCACCTTTTTTGGCACTGGGAGTTTTTTGGCTGGCACTGTGAGTTCTTATACCAAAAATATAGCCAGATTACTAAAATGTATTGATCTCCTAAACCTTAAGAATATATTTAAAATTAACTTTTGTTG
Organism: Loxodonta africana; assembly: GCF_030014295.1. Classification (NCBI taxonomy): domain Eukaryota; kingdom Metazoa; phylum Chordata; class Mammalia; order Proboscidea; family Elephantidae; genus Loxodonta; species Loxodonta africana. The sequence continues at coordinate 39,812,120 of NC_087349.1, forward strand.
GTCACTACAAATGCACGTATACACGTCTTACTTAAAATCAATGGATTTCTATTTGATAGAGACTAACGCTGGTTTGAATTTACAACCTGATTGAATATTAGAATTTTCTCTAATTCTGCTGTGTTCCGAGTATTCGTCAGAAAATTCTTTTCTCCTTCTTCTTAAAGATAAATATTTTCTGCTTATTATCTTTGAGCTTTGAAAAGCATCCTTCCAGTAATGTATGAACACAATAGAATTGATTATAAAATGCAGAGCTCCTTTTTACATACTCATGATGGAGATTTTTTTCTAACCATTTTCTCTAAAGTATAGAGAAATATTTTGAGAGGCAGAAACTAGCATTTTCACGTTTTGCCCTTTTCTCCTGTAATTCTATTCAATTGTACTGAACACATTAATTCCAAGTCACTATCGTGCCTACAGTTCAATATGCTCCCTTGCAACCTGATGAAGAGGCTATAAAGCTTTTACTGGTTTCTTTTACTTTCAACAACTTAACAAAAAGTTCGTGGTATCTGCTTTGTGTTGGTTTCCTTTATTTATTTTTTTATGTTCACCAAGGAGGCTGTCTCTTTACATCCTTCTAAGAGATTTATAAATAAACACAAGAATAGAAAGGAATTAATTAGAGATGTCTAGAATACTAAAATCCATGGGTAAAATCCAGTGTCTGGGAGCCCCTATTCATCATTTGGGCAGCTTTTCTCTAGAGGCCTCCCCCGAATCCATTGAGTTAAAAGTGACAAAAGTAATCAGTTGGTTTGGTTTACCTTTGTTGTCCCAAGTGATATGCTACCTAGTGAATTAAGTAACCAAATCAATTACTTACCTGTCTGAGACTAAAATATCATTTTACTTTAAACATTTCAGTGTGAAATGGAGAAGAAATTCTGATTTCAATATTTCTTTGCTTTCCCAAAATTGGAAAACAAGGGACTGGGGAAGGCTGACTCAGTCTGGTTTCTGTGCGTATTTTCACATCCCCCTTGCACTGTCATGCTTATTCAGGTTGAAGAAGAATTCACCAAAATCATAATTTCCATCAGTCTAAATCACAAAGAGCCCTTCGTAATTAACTTCCAAAGCAATAATTTTTTAATGTCAATTTTATTCAATCAATAGATTTCTTCCAATTATTCTTCATCCTTGACAGTACTTGGCATTGTCAGTAATTTAGCCATTTCTACTTTTAATTGTAATCATTCTAATAAGCATGTGGCGCCCTGGCGGCACAGTGGTTAAGAGCTCAGGCTGCTAATAAAAAGGTCTGAAGTTTGAATCCACCAGCCGCTCCTTGGAAACCCTATGGGACGGTTCTATTCTGTCCTATAAGGTCACTATGAATCAGAATTGACTAGATGGCAACTGATTTTTTTTTTTTTTTTTAAATAAGCATGTAGTAGTATCTCATTATGGTTCTGATTTGAATTTTTCTAAAGGACTGCTGCTTACTTGGGGTAAAATAAAATCAAATTTCTTCCAATGCTCAATAAGGCCCCTGATGATATGGCCTCTGTTTACTTCTCTAACATCATTCCCCACACTCCTTCCTTGACCACTGTATTCCAACCACACTGGCCTCCTTGCCAGGCAAGCATTTCTTCCAGGGCCTTCTTAATTTCCCTTTGCCTGATATTCTTATGCCAGGCTCACTGACTTTCTTCAGTTTTCTACTCAAGAGTCACCTTATCAGAAAGCCTTTCCCTTCTTTATAAAATAGCAACTCTCCCGTTCCCAACCTAAACACTCCTATTCTCCTGATTCCACTTATTTTTTTCTTTAACACTATTTGCTACCAACTTGTGACATAAGTATATCTTTCTTTTCTGTCTTACTGGATGAAATGTTAGCTCCATGAAAATCTGTTTTATTCCTGGTTTTATCTTCAATGGAGGAACCATCAATAAATATATATTCAATGAATGGATGAATGAATGCTTTCTGAGATGCTTGTCTTTTAAGTCTGATCGTCTCACTTAATTCTTTTGCAGATTCTCTGAACAGCCTTGTGTCTTTTAATAAAGTTCCTTTTTTGCTTTGCTATCAAGAGCAGAATTTGGTGTGATCAAAAATCCTTTGCTAATGTACAATATTTTAATGGAACAGTAGATAAAAAGACTAAAATAGCCCACACCATACCATGTTCCTCCTTTCCATTTCTCCTCAGTTAAATCTAACTTAGGCCCTATTACCACTAGCCTGAACTACAGCAATACTCTGAATCTAACTTTCTTTTCTGCAGTATTGCCCTACTCGGATTTATCCTCTGATTAATCTTCCTGAAACTCTAAATGAAGTATTTTTAATACCAACACAACTTGCCAATAGAATGGGTTGGATAGTAGAAATCAAAGTAGCCTTTAATTGCCACCCCACATTACAAAAAATACTTATTATTTAATCCATTTTCATTCTGACTGGCTGTATTCGAATCAGCTAAGCATAACGAAAAATTACTTAAATAAACATCAGAAATATTCACTTGTTAGAAACAGCAAATAACAATAGAATTCTTTTTCAGAAACTGCTTAGTTTTCATTTCTAGATGTGTGCTTAAAATTCTATTGCTTTTTCTTCATGTAGGTGGATAGGGTTTCTTTGTAGATATTTTTCAAATGACTTACCCACATTTTGTAGTGCAGTCACATATGGTAAAATACAGTAAACAAGAGCATAATATTTAAGCATTTTTTCCTGGAAATCACTTCTATTGTTGAATGTAGTTTTGAAATTGCAGCTCATAAACAAATCCCGCAGAATGATTCTATACTAGCATAAACCCACCCAGTGCTGTCGAGTCAATTCCGACTCATAGCGACCCTATAGGACAGAGTAGAACTGCCCCGTAGAGTTTCCAAGGAGCGCCTGGCGGATTTGAACTGCCGACCTCTTGGTTTGCAGCCATAGCACTTAACCACTAGGCCACCAGGGTTTCCACCTATACTAGCATAAAAGAAGCATAAATTACTGGTGCCCACTGCCATTTATTTGTTTGTGTTTATAGGAAAAAAATTATAAAGCAATTTATTTTTATGACATTCGTTCACATAAATTGGCATTCTGAGTCAATTAAATTTCTTTGGACCTGTGAGTGGGAATAACTAAATTCTGTTATATTGTTAGACACCATCCAGTCAGTTGCCACTCATAGAAGGAAACACTCCCAGGTCCTGCACCATCCCTGTAATTGTTGTTATATTTAAGTCCATTGTTGCAGCCACTGTGTCAATACATCTTGTTAAGGGTCTTCTTCTTTTTTGCTGACCATCTATTTACCAAGTTTGATGTCCTTTTCCAGGGCCTGGTCCCTCCTGATAATATGTCCTAACTATGTGAGATGAAGTCTGGCCATCCTTGCTTCCAAGGAGTATTCTGGCTGTACTTCGTCCATGATCAATTTATTCATTCTTCTTGCAGTCCATGGTGTATTCAATACTCTTTGCCAATATCACAATTCAAAGGCATCAGTTCTTCTTCAGTCTTCCTTATTCATTATTCAGCTTTTGCTTTTGGTTGAAAACGAGGCAACTGAAAATACCATGGCTTTGGTCAAGTAATGAGTCAGCCCTCAAAGTGATATCTTTGTTTTTTAACACTTTCAAGTGGTCCTTTGCAGCAGATTTGCCCAGTGTAATACATCATTTGATTTCTTCACTACTGCTTCCATGGGTGTTGACTGTGGGTCCAAGGAAAATAAAATCCTTGACAACTTCAATATTATCTTCTTTTACCATGATGTTGTATACTGGTCCAGCAGTGAGAATTTTTGTTTTCTTTATGTTGAAGTGTAATCCATACTGAAGGCTATAGTCTTTGATCTTCATCAGTAAGTGCTTCAAGTCTTCCTCACTTTCAGCAAGCAAGACTGTGTCATCTGCATATCACAGGTTGTTAATGAGTCTGGTGCCATATTCTTCTTCATATAGACCAACTTCTTGGATTATTTGCTCAGCAGACAGACTGAATAAGTATTGTGAAAGGACATAACCCCTAGTGCACACCTTTCCTAACTTCAAACCGCTCAGTATCCTGCTGCTCTGTTTAAATGACTGCCTCTTGGTCTATGCACAGGTTCCACATGAGCACAATTAAGTGTTCTGGAATTCCCATTCTTCTCATGTTATCCATAATTTGTTATGATCCACACAGTCGAATGCCTTTGCATAGTCAATAAAACTCAGATAAACGTCTTCCTGGTATTTTCTGCTTTCAGCCAAGACTCATTTTATGTCATCAATGATATTTCTCATTCCACATCCTCTTCTGAATCTGGCTTGAATTTCTGGCAGCTCCCCTTCAATGTACTGTTGCAAACATTTTTTAATTATCTTCAGCATCATTTCACTTGAAAGTGATATTAATGATTTTGTCTTATAATGTCTGCATTCCACTGGATCACTTTTCTTTGGAATAGGCATGTATATGGATCTCTTCCAGCCAGTTGGCCAAGTATTTGTCATCTAAATTTCTTGGTATAGACAAGTAAGTGCTTCCAGTGTTACACTCATTTGTTGAAATATCTCAGTTGGTATTCCACCAATTCCTGAAGCCTTACATTTTGTCAATACCTTCAGTGCAGCTTGAATTCTTCTGTCGTAACAATCGGTTCTTGATCATATGCTACCTCCTGAAATGTTTGAACATCAGCCAATTCTTTTTTGATGCTTCTTGCATTGTTTAATTTTTGTCCTTAGATTCCTTCAATATTGCAACTCAAGGCTTGGATTTTTTCTTCAGTTCTTTCAGCCTGAGAAATGCCAAGCATGTTCTTCCCTTTTGGGTATCCAACTCCCGGGCTTTGCACATGTCATTATAATACTTTACTTTGTCTTGTAGAGCTGCCCTTTGAAATCTGCTGTTTAGCTCTTTTACATCATCATTTCTTCTTTTTGCTTTAGCTACTCTGCATTCAAGAGCAACTTTCAGAGTCTCTTCTGACATCCATTTTGGTGTTCTTTTAATTTTCTGTCTTTTTAACCCATTCATGGTCTACGGCATATATGGTATACAACCCACTCTTTCTGACTCTTGTTTTCTTGGAAGTATACCTGTACCACTGAAAGTATTTGCTGCCCTCCAGTGGGGACTTGCATAAGGGTAAAAAAATATATACAAATATATATATATTTTTTTTTTATAAAGGCAAAGGAAATGTTAGTTGAAGCAAAAAAGCTGGGGTGCGAGGCTTGCAAATAAGGTAGTGTAACTAAGAAGTATCATTTGGTAAGAAGTTTGTCTTTTTTTCCTTTTGTACCTTTAGAAAAGCCTTGTAAGCATATTTATTGTTTCCTGTGTGATAGTTAGGGAGCCCTGGTGGGTTTTGTTTTGTTTTTTGTTTTGCATGTCATATTTGGAAAACCAGAGGTTCCCTGTGTAACTTAATGGAAGGCCACAGAAAATATCAGCAACCATGGTCCGGTGGTAAAACAATTGTGGGGTTGAGAACCTTAAAAGTTCTTTGGTAACCATGCAACACCAGATAATATTTCTCAAAATCCATATTACCAACCAAAAATTTAAACCCACTCCATGACTCAGCAAACATCCATTAATGAAAAAGCATGGTATCAAAAAAAAAAAAAAAATTCAAAGAAAATAATTGGACCTTGAAGGGTTTTAATGACCTTTTGGTCTCTTCATGTATGCTGTCCTTGATGTCATCCTACAACTCATCTGGTCTTCAGTCATTAATGTTCAATGTGTCAGATCTATTCTTGAGATGATCTCCAAATTCAGGTGTGATACGCTCAGGTCATACTTTGGCTCTTGTGGACTTGTTCTAATTTTCTTCAACTTGAACTTGAACTTGCATATGAGCAATTGAACTTCTGTTCTGCTGTGTGCCCCTGACCTTGTTCTGACTGATGTTATTGAGCTTCTCTATCATCTCTTTCCACAGATGTAGTTGATTTGATTCTTTTGTATTCCGTCCGGTGAGGTCTCCATGTATAGTTACTGTTTATGTTGTTGAAAAAACTTATTTTCAATGAATGAGTCATCAGTGTTGCAAAATTCTATCATGTGATCTCCAGTGTTGTTTCTGTCACCAAGGCCATATTTTCCAACTAATGATCTTTGTTTTTAACTTTCATGTTCCAATTAATAGTAACTATCAATGCATCTAGAATGTATGTTTGATCAATTTAAGACTGCCGAAGTTGGAAAAAAATCTCCAATACCTTCATCTTCGGCCTTAGTGGTTGGTGAGTCAATTTCAATAATAGTTGAATTAATGGGTGTTCCTTGTAGGTGTATGGATAGTATATCATATCACTGACTGCATTGTATTTCACCATAGATCTTGAAATATTCTTTTTGATGATGAATGTGACACCATTCCTCTTCAATTTGTCATTGCTGGTACAGTAGGCTATATGATTGTCCCATTCAAAATGGCCAATACCAGTCCATTTCAGCTCACGAATGCGTAGGATATTGATCTTCAAGCATTCCATTTAATTTTTGACAACTTCCAATTCTCCTGGATTCATACTTCATACATTCTATGTTCCAATTGTTAACGAATGTTTGCAGCTGTTTCTTCTCAGTTTGAGTCATGCCACATCAGCAGATGAAGGTCCTGAAAGCTTGACTCCATCCACATCATTAAGGTCAACTCTACTTTGAGGAGGCAGCTCTTCCCTAGTCATATTCTGAGTTCCTTCCAACCTGATGGGCCCATCTTTCGACACTATATCAGACAATGTGCCACTGCTATCCCCGTAGGTTTTCACTGGACAATTTTTTCAGAAGTAAACAGCCAGATCCTTCTTTTTAGTCTCTCCTAGTCTGGAAGCTCTGCCACTCTTCACCACGAGTGACCTTGCTGGTGTCTGAAATACCGGTGGCATAGCTTCCAGCATTACAGCAACAGGCAAATCAGCCTCTTTCTAAGTAGAAAAATTCTAGCCTTTCTATTTGTAGATGAACATAATTTTTCCATTGGAAAAAAATAAGTAATTACAACACCTAGGTATGAACAGAGGGAGCCCCGGTGATACAGTGATTAAAGCACTAGGCTGCTAACAGAAAGGTCAGTAGTTTGAATCCACCAGATGCTCCATGAGAGAAAGGTGTGGTGGTCTACTTCTGTAAATATTTATAGCCTTGGAAATCCTATGGGAGCAGTTTTACTCTGTCCTGTAGGGTTGCTATGATTCAGAATCGACTCAATGGCATGAGGAGGTATGAACAAACCTGATTTCACGGCTCTGCCTGCAGGTTGTACTAATCTAAGTCAGTTCAAACAGGTAAATCTTTAACACAACGTCATATTCTTAGTAGCACTAATAATAAATTCTTCATCTTGCACTTTAAGCCTATTCCTTGTTCTGTTCTTGATTGTAGGGAAATATATCCAGTCATCCCAGAGCATGCCTTGTACACAGTAGCCTAACAGTAAATACTTAGTAAATGGAAAATAGTTCAACTCATTTTTGCATATCACATATACCTACTTCCATATGTCAACACAATTCCAAATGTTACACATCCTTTTTATCTAAAATAAAACATAGCGGCATTGCAAAACCAGATAGAGACGTGTAACTGTATCAGTTTTTCATATTTTTCCTCTCATTTGTACAAGGAAAATACTTACTGCCTGTGCTAGTTATATTCTACTTGGGACTAGAAATCTGTTCTTCACCCTTCTCTGGGTCCCTGGGAAGCCGACTCTTGTCGACTGCCTCACCTGGATTCCCTTACTGTCTGGCTCACCATGTGGTTTAGCCAAGGGAAAGCACCAGAGGACCTCAGAGAGCAAGAGGAATGGGAGATTAGGGCATTACCGCTTTACTCCCTCCCTGTTTTGGAACCTTCCTTTGGCAGTAGCTGAATTCCTAAATAGCTACAGCTCCCATAGGCAATCTCCTTCCTCTCCCTGGTGATACCATGTTCTCCGCTTGCCCATTCACCTCTAGGTGTAGTAAGCACTCCAAACTGTTGTTAGCTCACAGAAGCATGCTCTTCTTTCTGTTGTTTAATTTTCTTTAACCTGTGTATATTGCTGTAAGGAGTCTTTTCTTTAAATTTTCTCCATTCGAACCACCTGTTTTCTGCAGAAACCTGAATAATACAGCTCTCACTGAAGTTGCTTTGTTAAAGTAAAAAAAAAAAAAAAAAGTGCACATATTTTAACGCATCTCAGATTTACTTCCTACGTTAATCTTTGACCATATTTTGCATGCTGTTCAGATCCTACCAAGTAGCTTAGAAATGGTTACACTTAATCAAAATGTCAAACAACTGTGAATGTTTGGATGGATTCGATTAAAAAAAAATCTTAATTATAAGTCCATTTTTGCTTTTTTTCCAGTTTGTTGGAGAAACAGTGCCACTGAGAATAACTGAAAGAATCTGTATATCATATTGCATTCTTACTGATTCGTTGAAACTCTTGACTCTGATTATGCATGATTTGCAAATTGCCAGTTTCAATGGACACATTTCAGTCCTGACCTGACACCTCTGAAAGAAACATTTGATACAAGCCTACCCCTTTTTCCAACTCGAAACTGTTTCCCTTCCAGGCTTCCACAACATTAGCTAGCATGTTCTAACTAAAAACAAACAAACAACAAAAAAGCAGAATTTCACAGCAAATAGACTTTTGTTCCATTCCTAGATCCCCTACTTAATATCTAGTTGAGTCATAAAGCACTTGGTGATCTCTCACTGTAAATACTGAAAACAAAAAGACCTGCAGTTCTGTCAAGGGCACTGTTGTTATTTTTATATATCTGCTTAATTTGAATTATTTAATTTGAACTCACATGAAGCCAGTGTCTAAATTAGTCAATTTCCTTCACATAACCTAAAAGACATTTTTTAGTATTTTCCTTTAGTATGAAGATATTATTACACATATTTTTGTTATTCTGGAACAGTGCACCCAAGCTGGCAGTCTGGGGACTCCAACACAAATTCTTTATGAATAATTTGAGAGCCCAAAAGGTAGTCTTCAGTCTTAAAAAAGGAATTGGCTGTCAACATTCATTGTTTGGCAGATTTCACATAAAATTCTGGTCATCTGTTTCTTTTATAAACAATTGGAATTACAGTCTACAGTGGGTCTTCGTATAACAATTTCTGCGTGGCAACAATTGAGAAGAGCTGATTAGAGATCGCCTCATTTGTATGCTCCTGCAATCACCAATTTCCACAGGCCTGTTTCATTCTATGCATTACTAGGGCAGTCCTTGTCAGTATCTAAGTTTGCAGCCTTTGATTTAGACAATGCAAACCATCTAATCCACAAATACAATCAATTTCTTTAATCCATCCTTAATATAGAGTTCCAAAACAACTAGTCCTTCTTCTTCCATTTATTTATTTAAATTTTGGAGGCATCAGAAAGAGTTCAGATTAGTAACTAAGGTAGACATTCAGGCAACAAATATATATATATATTTACATGCTGGATATTCAAAAATGAATAAGGCCCTATTTCTCATTGTGGAGTTCAAAATTATTTAGGGAAGATACTTATATATTCTTCCACATTCAACATTCAATTTAAAAATCTGTTGTGCTACCCAATATGTACCTTTTTCTTCTATGGAAAGAGGCTTTTTGTTGGATAGTTTCATCTTTTTAAGGATCCCATCTGGGATTAAAGTTCCTTTGTCTTAATTGCACAAATTCATATGGAATGCTAATATTTAAATACACATAACCAGTATCAGACATAAGGCAAAAGATATGTCTTTAACAAACCACAATTAAGAAATGGCTTCCACTCATCGATTTAAGTAGTCAGTATATCAGAACTTCACAATTTATCAGAACTTTTAGATCTATTTTTCATCCTATATATAACATTTTCATAACTAGCCTGAGTAAGAAAAACTAGGACCTTTTGAAGATGAAAAATTTTACTGATTTAATACGATCTCTTCTGTTAACATGCTACTCTGATGATTCATGGCCAACTTTTCTAGTGATGTTAAATGTTCAGCATTTACTGACTTGTTTTTTTAAAACACTGGGAGATTAAATAGCCCCTAGTCAAAGATTTCTGATGTAGAATATTGTCTCTAAAATTGACTTAATGGGCCTTTAGTGACTTATCAGGTCCAAATACTTTTTTAGACCAGTAGAAGGTAAGGTCTACAACATTCCTTAGAGGACATTTTCTTTTATGTTGCACCTTCCAGGTTTCCCAAGACTTGGCTGAAAGACTCTACCCCAGTGAGATCATGATGGACAAATCATCATTGGGATTAGAGGGCTCCTTCTTTCCCTGGGATCTGCATTGTGTCTTGGAGACACCTGGAACCAAACCAAACTCATTGCAGTCGATCCAATTCTGACTCATGGCAACCCTATTGAACAGAGTAGAACTGTCCCATAGGGTTTTCAAGGAGTGGCTGGTAGATTTGAATGGCCAACCTTTTGGTTAGCAACCGTAGCTTTCAACCACTGTGCCACCAAGGCTCCAGGGCATCTGGAAAATCTCTTGAACAGTGGCAAATTTGCTTCCCACTTTTTCAGCAGTCCACTAAGTGCACAGTAGCTATTGCCTACCTACTCTGCTATTCCCTGAGGCACAAATAACCTCCAACTTTCATCAATGTTGCTGGTAGGAAGAATTTTCATTAGAAGTTTCCATTTTTTCTCTCTCTGACATCAGTATGTCTCTAGTCTTTCCAGTGTTTGTTTTGTTTTGTTTTTGCATAGTTTTCTATCCCTATAGCAACTCTCACAATGCATGACCATAGGACTTTCCTGTTCGTGGTTTACTGTTGCATTAAAATTGCATGCTCAGGTTCTAGGACAGTATTTTTTTTTTACATAGTATTTATGGTAGATAAATGGGGTAATGAATAAACGATTGAATGAACATTAATGACTCCAGACATTCAGTAAATATAAAAGAAAGATAGTCAAGGAGCAGAAATGGCATTCAGTCCATTATTTGTTTAGGCTATTATTTTTTTAAGGCATACAAATAATATGAAAATGTATTCATTTAGAAAAGCTACTTTGTGGTTATTAGATATAATTATTTTTAACATAAGTTCCTTGAGGGCAGTAGTTATTTCTTATGTATCTTCATATGCTTCCTCTCTACATAATATAGTTTGTTGTAAATAATAGGCAATTTTTAGTTGAATTAAATAAAATTAAATATAATTGTTCATATCCTTATTATTTATAAAAATACGTAACATTTATGGTCATTTATCCTGTTCAGGAGGTAGAAATGATGAAATTTGGTGACAGATGCCTATACAGAGGAAGGGATAGGGAGGAATAAGAGTAACTTGCAAATTTTGATTTGGTCAATTCAAAAGATGGCAGTCATCACAAAGCCATCTCCTATTGTGACGATCTCCTATTTACCTCTCCATTTTTTGTGTGTGTTAGTCTTCTTCTCATTTTCCTCACATCAAATACAATGGACTAATATCAATTCCTGGAAAAGATCATGTTTCTTCCCCCATCTGAGCTTTTACATATGCGATTTCCCATCCTTACAATCAATACCCTTTCATTCTTTTTCTACCTAACTACAACTTACCTTTCATATCTCAGTTTATGTTATCATTTCCTCAGAGGTCTTCCAGGTTCATCTTCTCTTCCATTTATAGATCCTTTCAGAGGACATTAAAACCAAACCAAGCCTGTTGCCATCGAGTCGACTCCAATTCATGGAGACCCTATAGGACAGGGTAAAATTGCCGCATAGGATTTCCAAGGAGCAGCTGGTGGATTTGAACTACCAACCTTTTGGTTAGTATCCTGAGCTGTTAACCACTGTGTCACCAGGGCTCCTCATAGGACATCAGGCAGCCATAATTATTTATGCACTTATTTACTTTTGCTTGTCTTTCTCTTTTGTAAGCTACATGTGGGCAGAGAACATCTTGTTGAATGTCATCTCTGTATCACCAGTGTATAGCAGAGTGCCTAGTAACAACATGTGCTAGTAAGTATCTGAAGACTGACTGATTGCCTATGATAGAGAACATGGCAGGAGGTTGTAGATGGAAGATAAGAAAAACAAGTTTGGACTTAAAAATTTTGAGGATCCTTGACAAATCAAGGTGGATATAATTAGTAGAAAACTGTCTATTCAGCTACAAGTTCCTGATAAAGATCGAAAGATATATAATTAGCAAAGAAAAAAAAAAAGATACCATGTTAGCTAAAATTTGTGCATATTGGAAATGTGTCCTGACTTTGCAAAGAAAAGACGTGTTTCTAATATGCATATTTTTTGTTAACGTGGTACCATGCAAAGCAAGAACTGCTTGTACTTTATCTATCTATCACCTATCATCTATCTTTCTATCTATCCTTCTATCCACCCATCCATTCGTCCATCCAACTATTAATCTATCCATCAAGCTTTTAGCTATTTCTTACCTTATTCAGTAAGTATATAAAAAAAACAATCAGCTATTGTTGAGGCAACTCCAACTCATGGCCACCCCATGTGTGTCAGAGTAGAGCTATGGTACTAGGATTTTCAATGGCTCGATTTTCAGTAGTAGATCATCAGATCTTTCTCCCAAGGTATCTCTGGGCGAATGAGAACTTCTAATCATTTGGTTAGTAGTGAGTATGTTAACAATTTGCACAACCCAGTGACTCCAAGAAGACAAAAGAGGTGGAGGGAGGCGAAAGGGAAAGGGAAAGGGAACAAGAATTTTGTTTTCATGGAAGTCAACGGAAAGTGGTTTTTCTTTCCGATGTCAGTATGAACAGGAACTGTGGATATATGGAGTGGGAGTTAAATTTTAGTGTGTGTGTCAGAAGTAAGTTGAAATAGAAAAAAATAGAGAATGATTATAAATAACTCAAGAAGCTGGGTAATTAAGGAAAGGGGGAAAGAGGATGACTTCTGAACAAGAAAAAGTTTTGGAGAGAAATCTTTTTGTTTGTCTCATGGTTTGGTCATTTGTTTATTTTAAAGATTGAAGAGATTTGAAAGTGCTTAAAGAGTGAGCACTTACTTTCCTAAGAAGGAGACACTGAAAACAGAAATGATGAAGACAGAAGATAGAAGAGGTAATCTGCAAGCTGAGATCACTACAGAAGCAAGAGATAAAGAGATTTAAAGCACAGGCAATCTTTAGTAAAAGTAAAGTCTTTTCCAGGATGACATTTTGAAAAGAGGGAGCATGTGAATTAAAATGTAATTAAGTTTATGGTTGCAAGAAGTTAATAAAGCAAAACTTTGTAAATTTCCTGTGTAGGTATTTCTACTTTTCAGTTAAGAAAGACAATGTACTCTGGTAAAAATCTAGACTAAAACAGTTGAGTATTAGAGAAAACCGGACAGTTTGATTCTACCTCTGAGGATGAGCAGAGAGCCTACCCGGGAAATGAAGGTGGATTATTTGACAGTGTTGGAGTCCAACTGAAGTTGAAGGACATGGATTCATAGCAGCACCAATGTGTGAATATGTGTTATTATTTTTCTCCAGCAGTGGTCCACTGTCCCAGCTAAAGAAGAAAAGTAATGGCTGAGTAGATCCAGGGCTGGGGTTTTTAAATTCTATATTGACAGTAGACTCAGAGCACAAGGAGATTGAGAATACTTCCAAAATGTTGAAGTGATGGATCATAGGAAAATCTAAGGGAGAAATCAAAAAGTAAAGACCAATAAGAAGGGAGGAAGGAGAAGAGCCAGAGAACTATTTGTCCTGTTGATGTGACATCCCTAAATAACCACACATTTATTCCATATGAGTTAGGCAAGAATAGTATAACGTCCACTGTACTGACAAAGAAACTGACGGACAAGGAACATGTAAAGGGAAGATCTTCTATGATATCCACTTGATCCATATATGTTAGGCTCAGAACTGAGCCCCAGGCATTCTGCCTCTTGGTCTAAGACTTTCTATTTCCCCACACTACTTCGCTATCTGTCAGAAATGACAAACATTTTGTGGGATTACACCAGGCTGACATACAGCAGGTACGTTTCTCACTCTTCTCTGGGTCTCATAGGTGTTACTTTTATCATTCAGATCATCATTACCTGGAAGCTCATACTAAGAACTTATTCTTTACAGGGCATGGTACTGTACCTTCTAACAACATTTCCTTCCTCCTTTAGGTGATATTGCACACTCAAAATGTCAAATGATTCTAAAGAATAGAGCTTTCAGGAAGAAGAGATTTTTAAAAATCTGTGACAACTGATTGAGTACTAAATTCCTAATTTTAAGAATGTTCTAATCAATTGGACTTTTAAATGGAGAACACAGGATACCAGAAAAATACACTTGAGAGCTGACTCCAAACCTTTTAGGAAGGAAAGACAGGAAGCAGGAATGGGGACCAGTAGGCAGTGGGTAACGAACTTGCAACTAGATCTGCACGTATGAAGAGAGGAACAGCAGTTAAACAAGAAAGTTTTGGTAAGTATAATGTCTCATTAGGGACCAAAGGATATGTTCTGTCACCTTAGGCTGCCCTGGGGGAAGAATCATGAAGTTCTCTTTTTATATGTCTATGTGGGTTGGTCATTGATTTTATTCAGGTATTTACAGGCTAAGTCTAAACATTGAGGAGTGTATGTTAAGTAGTATTTCAAATTACATCATTAAGGGCCAGTCTTGTTCTCAAAATTTAAAATAGCATTTAATTTGAATCCAAGTATTATAATCTTGTGGCATCCATTTGCATGTATGGTAAAGTCTATAAGCTTTAATAGATTTAGGACAAGAAGAGAGAAAGTTAGATTACAATGGCAACCCAAGAGAGAAAGTTGCTTATAACGCTGCATTTGCCAAGGCTCAAGGCCAAAAGGAGACCCTATGCTGATTTAGATGAAAAATCTTGGAAAATTCTTTCTGAAGTCTTTACTTAGATTCTCTATTACTGAATTTCTTATCACAAGAAGTTAACAGGAATTAAGGAATAATGTAAATAGATAAAGAAATAGAAGAGGGACAAGTGTGATTTATAAAGGTTTGTAATTTTGCAGAATGCTAACTTAATTGAAATTAAGCAGAGTTCTCTACTGCAGGCTTGCTCAGATTCTTTAATAGTTTAGTAAAAAGTATGAATTATCAAGTAAGAAATGTGGTTGGACAGTGTGAAGTATTTTCCAAACTTACTTTCCATTAGAATTTTTTTTTTTTTCTCAAAGAAAACTCAGGGAATCAGGTCTCTAAGGTGTACACTGTGAAAAATGCAGCCAGTGTACTCATTTTTTCTTTTCTTATGATAGAAACATTTTCTGTGCTTCCTATCCAAATAGGCTAAATTGGATGAAATAGGAACATGAGACTGCACATGCCTTTGGAGACAACATAATCATAAATGTTGATCAGTTTGAAAGAAATAGCAGCAGCAGAAATTCAGGCCCCAAAAGAATTCTCCCTGGTACTCTAGACCAATCCTGCTGCTCCCTTCACTGGTGTGGGAAGTCCAGGCCTGACCTGCCATCATGGTCCTTTGTCTGCCCAATCTCAATCTCTAGACTTCATTAAAAATATGTCACCTGTTTTCCATTCCAGTTTTATCTCCCACAGTTATTCCTACGCTCCTAACATTCTAGAAAATACTGCTGGTGGTAGTAGTAGTAGTAAAAGTAGCAGCTAACACTCACATACTGCATACTAAAGATTTTATATGTATTAGCACTATTAATCCTCACAACAATCTTAGAGGTAAGTACCGTTATTACTTCTTTTTTTTTTTTTTCAGACCATAGAAAGGTAAAAACTAGAGTGTCAATGATTTCAGAATCTTCACTTATAACCATTATACTGTAAGACTTTGAGGACAGGTCTCAAGAAGTAACTTCCAAACTGAGTCCTGAAGGCAGGGATCCAGAAGATAATCCCAAATATTGGGAATAAAATGCAAAAAAAAAAGCATCAGAAGCAAAATATTTGGAATTTAGAACTGATCAGTATAGCTGTTTGGAAGACTACAGGCTTTGGGAGACAGATGGGGAAAACTGTAAATTTTAGTTTATAAAAATATAATTTTTCTATATATATTTTCTGTGACTTTTTCACTCCACATTATGTTTTTCCTGATCATTGTATTTTGATTCATATTCCTAATGGTCATTCTTTTTTAACTGCTGTGTAGTTGTCAGGTAACGGTAGAATGATTTTTTTGGCATGGCTTTTGAAACATCTACTTTTGTATTCAAGTCACTACTTAGGTAGAATATTCATAAGCAATTCACAGCCTAGAAAAAAAAATATTGCCTTTTGTTCCCTTTCAGGTTATTACCAGACCTACATAATGATAAAACATCTGGATTAAAGCAAAAATTTTAATTGGATATTTTACCACATAATGACAAACATAAGGATGCCTCCAAGTATCGGGACATTTGCCATCAAGTAAATAAAATATCCAGGTGATTTTTGGCATTTGCACATTTTTCACACTTTTCATAACTAATTGTATTTTTCTAATTTTATCTTATTTTAGAAGTTTGAGCTATTCTTTAATGTAAATAAGTTAGAGAATTAATTTGTTTACTTTGATCAAAGAAAGAAGGCATGATCCAAATATTCTGATAACTTGGCAAGATAAAACTTTAACTTACCTAAAAATTTTTCTATTACTAGAGAGATTCTCTATTATCTCGCTACGTGATTTTGGGCAAGGTTCTTTGTGCTTCAGTTTCCCCAACTCTTTTCTCTTTAACTAGACCTTACAATCTAGTAAAGTATTGCTAATGATAGTATGTACTTGTAGGATTGCTACGAAGATTAAATGTGTTAATTTATGTCAACTGCTTTGGACAGTGTTTGGCATAGAGAACATGCACAATAATTATTAGCTATTTTTTAAGGAAATAATACAAACCTCATTTGCTCATATTCCTATACTACTTTTTTTTTTTTTTTTTACATTTTATCACTTTTTTCCTCTTGTGTGGGTGAAGATTTGTTTAGATCTTCCCAGAGACTCACAAATGAAGCCAACGAGTGAATGACTATATTTTGTACCAAGGTTAGCATAGGCCTCAAATTTCATGAGAATTCTTTAATTTTTCTTAAATTCAAGTCAATATATAGTTTGTTCTGACAGGTCATATAGGTTGAACAAATTGGGCGGGAAAAACACAAAAAATGCAATCACAGAAATTAAGATTAATACAGATTCGAATTCAAAACTTCACAGATGAAGGACAAGTCTTGAATTAAGTAAATTGAAATAATTGCTAAGAGTGTAGTCTCATGCCTATCGATACTTGTGCTCCACTGTGAATAAAAGAAGTCATAGGTAATGATAAAGTGGTGGACATAGACCACTTAAAGGGTGGTAACTAAATAAAACTGCGTATGTGATTACGACTGATTACTTTTAGACCCTACTTGGGAGGTCAAGAGGTGACTCTGAGAATGCTTCCAAGACCCATGGCATAAATGTCAGATTGTCCTGGGGATCAGGAGAGTCATTGTGAGACATAACCAAGTTGAGAATTAGAATCATAGCCAAAAGTCAGCAAGGCCACTTTGGCCTGAAACTGGGTGGAGAATAGAACCTGTAGACTAGCAGTGAGTTTGGTAACTTGGGCAAACGGCGACTAACAAAATAATGCACTAAAATTGAAGATTCAGTCTATGAATAGAAAATACATCCCAGAATATGCTTTGCATACAATTATTGCATATGGTATGGGGACAGATGCCACGGCTTAAGGGAACCATGTCAGGTTAAATATGTTCATATATGGATAATGATTTCACAAATTCAGAAACACAGACCTTTTCATATATGTCTTTGGAGAGCAATCCAGGTGAAACTAATTTTTATTCCTGATTCTGGTTTTTAAAGGTTAAACAACCATCAGAAATTCAATAAGCAAATAAGCCTAAATTTAAATATTTAAAAAATGTCAAGCACTATGCTAAGTCATGTGGATAAAGACACAGTTTTGACCTCAAGAAGCCCAGACATCTCTGGAAGAAACTGGCAAATAATTCATAATTCCAATACAGTAAAATAAACAATACTGTGATAGAGCATATACACAGGTAAGTGCCTTGATCTAATTTATATTTTAGGAAGATCTCTAAGGAGAGTACACTGGAAGGGAAAAATATCAGTGGAAATTCTATGAGGCTTCTTTAGTATTCCATCATAGGAGATGATGGTGGCCTATGCTAAAGCAGTGACTGTGGAGATAGAGATGTACAGTTTTGACACTCCGTACTTTGTAGTCAAAATCAGCAGGGCTTACTAGTGAATTGCATATGGCAAATGAGTGGCAGCATGCTGAATATGTTCTGTTTGCTTATTCAGATCTACCCTGCTTTGTGTCCTGAAAGCCTGATTTCATGAACTACGTCTTCATTATCCCTTGCTGTCTGGTTTCCTTTTGGATTCAGCCAATGGGAGACACAAGCAGGATATCAGAGAGTGGAAGAGCAACGAGACACGGTTTTTGTTATCCCAGCTCTCTTCCTGTGATTTGCAATGAATTGATTCTATTCTCTAATGAGATCACATCTCCTGTCATGGTAGTCCTCTCAATGAAGCTATATGGTCTGCATTTTGGCAATGCCCTTCCACTAGTGCATTCTGGTCTTGGGTGGTAATATCCCCCCACTTTTAGCCCTGAGATACTTCACTATCTCTTGTGGTTTCCCTAAACACTGCTCATATGCTTTTAAAATTTTACTAAGCTCTCTCAAAATTATTCAGTTTGAGTATATTTCTTGCTGCTAGCCTGGTTCACATAGAATGAGAGGCTTTTTTTTTCCCCCAATGGACAGAACTTTATTATTATTATTTTATTGTGATTTAGGTAAAATTTTGCAGAGTAAGTTAGTTTCTCATTAAACAGTTGATATCCAAATTCTTTTGAGAGGTTGGTTGCCAACCCTGCAATGGGTCAACACTCTGTCTTCCTCCACCCTGGGTTCTCTGTTTCCATTCCTCCAGTTTTCCTGTCCCTTCCTGATTTCTTGTCTTTGCTTTTGGGCTGGTGTGCCCATTAACCAAAAAAAAAAACAAACCCAGTGCTGTCAAGTCGATTCTGACTCATAGCGACCCTACAGGACAGAGTAGAACTGCCCCATAGAGTTTCCAAGCAGTACCTGGCAGATTCGAACTGCTGACCCTTTGGTTAGCAGCCATAGCACTTAACTGCTATGCCACCAGGGTTTCCGGTGTGCCCATTAGTCTTGTATAAATGATTGAACTATGAAACATGTCCCTCCCATGTGTTATTGTTGGCCCTATGCCAAAAAAAAAAAAAAAGAAGACACCAAACCTATTGCTGTGGAGTTGACTTCAACTCATAGCAACCCTATAAGACAGAGTAGAACTGCCCTATAAAGTTTCCAGGGAGCGCCTGATGGATTCCAACTGCTGACCTTTTGGTTAGCAGCCATACCACTTAACCACTGTGGTACCAGGGTTTCCTTTGGCCCTATAGACCTGTCTAATCTTTGGCTGAAGGGTGAACCTCAGGAGTGACTTCCAAAAAGTATTTTTCTTATGTCCTTTAATCAGAGAAAGTTTTACTCATTTTCTGGCATTTGAGTTTTATTTTGTAAGTCTTCAATGGTGACTTTTTAAAAATCTTGTTCTGTGTCTTCATTATATTTTTGTGAGAAACTGGGCCAGGTTCCCTGAATGATGTCATTTTGATTTAATAGTCTTTCTTTAGTCATGAAGAATGTGTATGTGCAGCAAAGGACATTTTTAGAAGGAGTACAAGTAACAAATCTCTGGAGGAATAGAGACCAAGGAATGTTCAGATAACTGTAAAAAATAGAATTTGGTTTATGGCTTTTGTGGTCATCAAAAACGGAGGAAGATGAGACTGGAAGTAGGCAGGAACTACCTACCAAGTCTTTGCAAATTTGTGAAAGCATATGTCCCTTTGCTAATAGATCAACTAAGTCAGAAAAGGATAAATCTTGCACTATTAGAGAACCATACAAATTATTCTATAATTTCAGTCAGAACAGTACTGACTGGATGTTCTGGTTTTTGTAGACTAGTATCTACTCAGGTGCGGTGGTGCAGTTGTTAAGAATTTGGCTGCTAAGCAAATGATCAGCAGTTTGAATCCACCAGCCGCTCCTATGGGACAGTTCTACTCTGTTCTATAGGGTCACTAATAGTTGGAATTGACTAGATGGCACATAACAACAACAATAATAGTATCTATTTAAACAATTTAAGAGGGTTTGGAATTCTCCTTAATTCTATTAATTTGAACTAGCCTGTTAATTGCTGGAGCTAAACCAAGCTGCTGAAACACTAGTTCACAAATTATTGTATAGCGCTGTGAAATCTGCTTATGGAAAATCTGACCCTGAAATATAGAGCTCTGTGAGAATATAAACCAGCTGGAGGACAGTCGTATATGTGCCCATTCCAAAGAAAGGCAATCCAAAGGAATGAGAAAATTATCAAACAAATATCATTAATATCACATGCAAGTAAAATTTGGCTGAAAATAATTCAGAAGTGGTTGCAGCGACACATCAACAGGGAATTGCAAGAAATTCAAGCAGGATTCAGAAGAGGATGTGGAATGAGGGGTACCACTGCTGATGTTGGATGGTTCTTGGCTGAAAGCAGAGAATACCACAAAGAGTTTTACCAGTGCTTTAGTGACTATGCAAAGGAATTCGACTGGGTGGATCATAACAAATTATGGATAGCTTTGCGAACAATGGGAATTCCAGAACACTTAATTGTGCTCACGAGGGACCTGTATATAGATGAAGAGGCAACTGTTAGAACAGAACAAAGGGGATACTGTGTGGTTTAAATCAGAAAAGGTGTGCATCAGGGTTGGATCCTTCTACCATACTTATTCATTATGTGTGCTGAGCAAGCAATTTGAGAACCTGGAGTATATGAAGAAGAATGCAGCATCAGGATTGGAGGAAGATGCATTAACAACCTGAGATAGCCAAATGACACAACCTTGCTTGCTGAAAGTGAAGAGGACTTAACGTACTTATTCATGAAGATCAAAGACTACAAATGGATTATACCTCAATGTAGAGAAAACAAAAATATTCACAACTTGACCAATAAACAACATCACGATAAATTGAGAAAATATTGAAATTGTCAAAGATTTCGTTTTACTTGGATCCACAATCAACACCCATGGAAGCAGCAGTCAAGAAATTAAACAACGTATTGCATCAGGCAATTCTGCCACAAAAGACCTCTTAAAAGAGTGGAAAAGCAAATATGTCACTTTAAGGACTAAGAGGTGCCTGACCCAAGCCGTGCTATTTTCAGTTGTCTCATATGTATGCAAAAGTTGGACAATGAATAAAGAAAACTGAAGAAGAATCAATGCATTTGATTATGGTGTTGGTGAAGAATATTGAATATACCAAGGACTGCTAGAAGAAAGAATAAATCTGTCTGGGAAGAAGTACAATCATATTGCTCCTTAGAAGCAAGGATGGTGAGACTTCATCTCTGTTATACATGAGGTGGCTATGAGTGGGAGCCAACTTGACCGGCACCTAA
Source organism: Loxodonta africana (assembly GCF_030014295.1). NCBI lineage: Eukaryota > Metazoa > Chordata > Mammalia > Proboscidea > Elephantidae > Loxodonta > Loxodonta africana. The sequence goes on from NC_087349.1 coordinate 39,833,573, forward strand.
GAACAACAGGAGAAATGGGCACTCTTACAGCCGCACAAGCACTGATCCATTTTAGCTGAGCACACACCACACTAAGTGCAAAGAATGACCCACTACCACTGCCACTTGCCTTTCATCTAATTTCCTGAGGCATAAAAAGAACTGACTTCTCACATTCTTCCTTGGATCTCTCTGTATGCTACTTCCACATCTTTGATTATACTGCCCCCAACTCATTCCTTATCCAAAAGTTCATTCTATATTTTCTGAGCCCTTACCACGTATCTGGAGCCCTGGTGCCACACTGGCTGAACGTTAGGCTGCTAGCCAAAAGGTCGGCAGTTTGAAACACTAGCTGTTCCTTGGAAACCCTATGGGCCAGTTCTACTCTGTCCTATAGGGTCGCCACAAGTCAGAATTGACTTGACGACTTTTTGTTTGTTTTGTTTACTGTGTACCAAAAAAAATAAAAATAAAACACATTTGTTGCCATAGAGTTTATTCTGACTGATAAGGACTCTATAGGACAGAGTAGAACTGCCCCGTAGATTTCCAAGAAGAAGCTGGTGGATTTGAACTGCAGACCAAGCACTTAAACACCATGCCACCAAGGCTCCATTACCATGTATCAGGCACTGCATATTTCCAAATCTTCAGACAGGACCTAGTCTGATAATACAATCACTTAAGAGCAACTAGAGTTAAGCCAAATAAGCATACTTATTAAATGACTCAGACTCATGCTTCAATAAATGTCATCTGAGCTAGAATGAAAAGAAGTGCTGCTACAATGGCACTCTCAGGATCATGGACCTCTGATCAAACTGTCTAAAGAAACTTGAATAAGTAAAGCATTTGACAGCAAAGACTATGCCAGGTCTTTTTCTAACTGATGTTTTAAGGAAACTCCTCCACTCCTAAGTACCTCACACGTTAAAAAGTCCTGATGTTTTTTCCATCATAAGATTTGCCTTAGACAGGGAGACCATACATATTTCCTTAACTAAAATATTTTTAAAGACCTTTGTTGAATACTAACTCATAAATCTGCTAAATATGACCTGAAATACCATGTTTTTGTTGTTGTTAGGTGTTGTTGAGTTGGTTCTGACTCATAGCAACCCTATGCACAACAGAACGAAACACTGCCCGGTCCTGCGCCATCCTTACAATTGTTGTTACGCTTGAGTTCATTGTTGCAGCCACTGTGTCACTCCACCTCATTGAGGGTCTTCTTCTTTTCCGCTGACCCTGTACTCTGCCAAGCATGGTGTCCTTCTCAGGGACTGATCCCTCCCGACAACATGTCCACAGTATGTAAGACGCAGTCTCGCCATCCTTGCCTCTAAGGAGCATTCTGGCCGCACTTCTTCCAAGACAGACTTGTTCATTCTTTTGGCAGTCCATGGTATATTCAACATTCTTTGCCAACACCACAGTTCAAAGGCATCAATTCTTCTTCGTATATTCAATACTCTTCGCCAACACCACAATTCAAAAGCGTCAACTCTTCCTCGGTCTTCCTTATTCATTGTCCAGCTTTCACATGTATATTATGTAATTGAAAATACCATGGCTTGGGTCAGATGTACCTTAGTCTTCAGGGTGACATCTTTGCTCTTCAACACCTTAAAGAGGTCCTTTGCAGCAGATTTACCAAATGCAATGCCTCTTTTGATTTCTTGACTGCTGCTTCCATGGCTGTTGATTGTGGATCCAAGTAAAATGAAATCCTTGACAAATTCAATCTTTTCTCCCTTTATCATGACGTCGCTCATTGGTCCAGTTGTGAGGATTTTTGTTTTCTTTATGTTGAGGTGCAATCCATATTGAAGGCTGGGCCTTTGATCTTCATTAGTAAGTGCTTCAAGTCCTCTTCACTTTCAGCAAGCAAAGTTGTGTCATCTGTGTAACGCAGGTTGTTAATAAGCCTTCCTCCAATCCTGATGCCCCGTTCTTCTTCATATCGTCCACCTTCTCGTGTATTTTGCTCAGTATACAGATTGAATAGGTATGGTGAAAGAATACAACCTTGACGCACACCTTTCCTGACTTTAAACCAATCAGCATCCTCTTGTTCTGTCTGAACAACTGCCTCTTGATCTATGTAAAGGTTCCTCATGAGCACAATTAAGTGTTCTGGAATTCCCATTCTTTGCAGTGTTATCCATAGTTTGTTATGATCCACACACTCCAGTGCCTTTGCATAGTCAATAAAACACAGGTAAACATCCTTCTGGTATTCTCTGCTTTCAGCCAGGATCCATCTGACATCAGCAATGATATCCTTGGTTCCACGTCCTCTTCTGAAACTGGCCTGAATTTCTGGCAGTTCCTTGTCGATATACTGCTGCAGCCGCTTTTGAATGATCTTCAGCAGAATTTGGGTTGCGTATGATATTAATGATATTGTTCTATAATTTCCACATTCAGTTGGATCACTTTTCTTGGGAATAGGCATAAATATGGATCTCTTCCAGTCAGTTGGCAAGGAAGCTGTCTTCCATATTTCTTGGCATAGATAAGTGAGCACTTCCAGCTCTGCGTCTGTTTGTTGAACCATCTCAATTGATATTCCATCAATTCCTGGAGCCTTGTTTTTCACCAATGCCTTCAGAGCAGCTTGGGCTTCTTCCTTCAGTACCATCAGTTCCTGATCATATGCCACCTCTTGTAATGGTTGAATATCCACTAATTCTTTTTGGTATAATGACTCTGCGTATTCCTTCCATCTTCTTTTGATGCTTCCTGCGTAATGGAATCTTTCACTATTGCAACTCGAGGCTTGAATTTTTTCTTCAGTTCTTTCAGCTTGAGAAACGCTGAGTGTGTTCTTCCTTTTGGTTTTCCTTCTCCAGCTCTTTGCACATGTCACTGTAATACTTTATTTTGTCTTCTCTAGAGGCCCTTTGAAATCTTCTGTTCGGTTCTTTTACTTCATCAATTCTTCCTTTTGCTTTAGCTGCTCGACATTCAAGAGCAAGTTTCAGAGTCTCCTCTGACATCCATCTTGGTCTTTTCTTTCTTTTCAATGACCTCTTGCTTTCTTCATGTATGATGTGCTTGATATCATTTTACAACTCATCTGGTCTTTGGTCACTAGTGTTCAGTGCATCAAATCTATTCTTCAAATGGTCTCTAAATTCAGGTGGGATATACTCATGGTCATATTTTGGCTCTCAAGGACTTGCTCTGATTTTATCAGTTTCAGCTTGAGCTTCCATATGAGCAATTGATGGTCTGTTCCACAGTGAGCCCCTGGCCTTGTTCTGACTGATGAAATTGAGCTTTTCCATCGTCTCTTTCCACAGATATAGTCAATTTGATTACTGTGTGTTCCAACTGGCAAGGTCCATGTGTATAGTCACCGTTTATGCTGGTGAAAGAAGGTATTTGCAATGAAGAAGTCATTGGTCTTGCAAAATTCTGTCATTTGATCTCCAGCATTGTTTCCACCACCAAGGCCATATTTTCCAACTACTGATCCTTCTTCTTTGTTTCCAACTTTCGCATTCCAATCACCAGTAATTATCAATGAATCTTGATTGCATGTTCAATCAATTTCAGGCTGTCGCAGCTAATAAAAGTCTTCTATTTCTTCATCTTTGGCCCTAGTGGTTGGCTCATAAATTTGAGTAATAGTTGTATTAACTGGTCTTCGTTGTAGGCATACGGATATTATCCTATCATTGACAGCATTGCACTTCAGGATAGATCTTGAAACGTTCTTTTTGATGATGAATGCAACACCATTCCTCTTCAAGTTGTCATTCCCAGCATAGCAGACTATATGATTGTCCGATTCAAAATACCAGTCCATTTCAGCTCACGAATGCTTAGGATATTGATGTTTATGCATTCCATTTCATTTTTGATGATTTTCAATTTTTCTAGACTCATACTTCGTACATTCCAGGTTCCGATTATTAATAGATGTTTGCAGCTGTTTCTTCTCATTTTGAGTCACGTCACACCAGCAAATGAAGGCCCCGAAAGCTTTACTCCATCCACGTCATTAAGGTCGACTCTACTTTGAGGAGGCAGAGCTTCTCCAGTCATCTTTTGAGTGCCTTCCAGTCTGGGGGGCTCATCTTCCAGCACTATATCAGACAATGTTCCACGCTATTCATAAGGTTTTCACTGGCTAATGCTTTTCAGAAGTAGACTGCCGCGTCCTTCTTCCTAGTCTGTCTTAGTCTGGAAGCTCAGCTGAAACCTGTCCTCCATGGGGACTCTGCTGGTATCTGAATACCAGTGGCATAACTTCCAGCTTCACAGCAACACCCAAGCCCTCACAGTACGACAAACTGACAGACACGTGGGGGTGAAATATCATAGCCCCGGTATTATCTCTCAAGTGATTTGTTCAAAAGTTTACAGTAGGGCAAAACTGAAACCACTGCTAAGTTTGAACTCACTACATTGTACGATAAAATTTAATTATGATTCCATTCATGATATATACCTTCTTGAAATATCAGTATCTATTTTGCTCTTAAAACTTTTTGATTTACCTTCATATATTTAAGTACAAGTGGTTTGCTTTTAAGTAATACTTCTTCACACTAAAAACATTACAGAAGAGAAAACAATGGAAAAATCCAGATGTCTGGTAAAAGACACTTTGGAGGTTTTACAACACGCAGTTGGTGAAAAGAGTTTGACATAATGTTTTTCAATATTGGCATTGGATTTACACTGCCCGGAATGTTAGTAGCGGAAGAGGCTTGTACTCGAGGATGTCAGAATCTGGATCATGACTTTACCTATTGTTTTACCCTGTTGCTTACAACTGAGCTACTATATGCCATTGATCAGACTTCGAAGTATTCATTTTTCTGTTTATAAAATAGACATAAAATAGTACTACCTTAGGTTTATAGTATGGATTGACAAAGGTAACTACTTAGACTGCTTGGCACATTAAAAAAACAAAACAAAACCCATTGCTGTGGAGTGGATTCCGACTCATAGTGACCCTATAAGAGAGAGTAGAACTGCCCCATACAGTTTCCAAGGATCCTGTGGTAGATTCTAAGTGCCGACCTTTGGTTAGCAGCCTTAGGTCTTAACCACTATGCCTCGAGGGTTTCCAAACCAAACCCATTGGCATCATATCGATTCTGACTCAGTGTTTAATAAACGTTAGCTAAATTAAAATGGCAAAAGCATCTGATACACAATAAACATCAGTGAAATTATGTATAGTTATTTATTTATTTAGAATGTAGCTCCTTAAAGCATTTACTTGTACTTAATATTGTCCAAATCATACAACTCTAAACATGGCTCGCTGAAAACCAATGTAGCTAAATTTATCACTAAGCAGGGAAATATTCTCACGAGAACTGATAATGCGAAAAAAGAAACCATGAGATCTGCAATTCATCTTATCCCTAATCTTTCTTTACCTTAATTAAATATACTTACATTCAAGAAATATTTCCCAAGTTTCTAAGATACCAGGTTGGTGTCCTATGAACAAACAAGGATAAATATGTCCCTGTCCTTAAAGAATTTTGCAATTTAATGTCATGGAGACAAAAATCAAGACTTGCTAGAGTGTGGTACTTTATATAATGGAAGCGTAAACAAAGGGACCCAGGAGCAAAAGATGGAATTATTCATTCAGATTAGGAAAAAAAGGAGAAAGATTCTTGGAATACATGGAATTGGAGTTCAGCCATCCCATGAATAGGTAAGAAAGCAAAAAAAGAGAAGGGACATGCCTTTCCAATTGGAGAAAACCCATAGTTCAAAGGCAGAGGGGCAAACAGGAAAGTTCAAGAAGATTGTTAGCACTTTTGCATCAATTTACAGTGCATATGATCGTAATATGGACATTTGAAAACACAGGATTTAATATGAATCCTTTCCAATAAAAAAAAGAACTAGTGCCATAGTTTTTTTTTTTTAGATGCCTACAAAAATTGTTTTCATTATTTTTAAATTTGCTTAACAAAAGGAGCTCAGAATGTTACATACTATTTTACCACAGTTCTTATGCTTTTCAAAATTATTTATTATCTGATAATGATAAAGGATTTTCTAGCCCTTTGAAATACAATTATTTTAGACAGAATTTAAATGTTTCAGAAAATCCAGAAGCATCAAAGTATGTAACATTTTTCCTACTTCAAGATCCCAGTAGGAATTGTAGCTGTTTCCTGTTTTGTGGCTTAGTGCCAAAAGTAATTTTATTAGTCAAATGGAGTTAACAACATTTTCATTTATTACTAAGGGCAATTTACTTCCTGCTGGTCATTTACAGTTTCCTCTTTTTATGACTGACTTAGTAAAGTGAAAGCTTGCCTAAGGCTGCAGCACAGTAGGTCATTAACAAGTTGTAAATGAGAGGAACGTTTAGACTATCACTTCAGTCATACTTGTGCATCTATATTAAAAAAATTTTTTTTTTAATTGTATTAGATCCTGAGAATAAATTAGATCCTGTGAATGCTTACCTGAAATACCCATCCTATTCCGGTCTCATGATGCCCCATAATCTGAATAAAGGATATTTTGGCAAAGCATAAGGCTTAAGTGTGTCTACTGTTTTGTTTTGTGTCATTCAATGCTGTATCACAAAATGAATTCTGTATTATTATTATTATCATATCATTAGTATGTCAAGAAAAAGAATAACAAATACTATCCCCAAAAGCCAACTACCCCTCTTGCCCCATTGAAAGCATTTACCTCTTCCTTCCCACTCTAAGGTAACCATTCGTCTGACTTTTTGGTTGTGTTTCCTGGCTTTTTTTAATAAAGCATGTTGGACTTTTACACACCTACACTGGGTAGTGCAAAGAGTTACCTGCTGGGCTACTAACCAAAAGGTTGGTGGTTGGAACCCACTCAGAAGCGCCTCAGAAGAAGGGCCTGGTGATCTGCTTCTGACACGTTATGGCCATGAAAACCTTACGGAGTGCAATTCTACTGTGACACACACGGGGTTGCCGTGAGTCGGCATCCACTCCGCGGCAACTGGTAATCAAGTGCTTAAACGCTGTTTGAGTTTTCCCTCTCTTTGAACATGATAGAGAGAGAGAGGGAGAGAATGAATCACACAGTTAAATTTTTGATCTGGTTGATTTTGTTCAATATTGGATTTTTAAGATTCATTTGTATTGTTGCTTTTTTTTTTTGTAGAGGTAGTCGTTTATTCATTTTCATTGCTAAATAATATTCTACTTTACAAATATACCATAATTTATCTATTTTAATGTTGATGGACGATTGAAATTACACCTATTTTGCGTATTCCTGCTACGGAACATTCCTTTACACATCTCTTGGTGCATATGTTGGAGCCCTGGTTGTGCAGTGGTTAAGAGCGATGGCGTGTTACGGTTACTAACAGAAAAAAAGGTCAGCAGTTCGAATCCATTAGCCGCTCCTTGGAAACCCTGGGGAGCAGTTCTACTTTGTCCCATAGGGTCGCTATGAGTCGGCATCGACTGGATGGCAATGGGTTTGGTTTTGGGTTTTGTGCATAAGTGTATGAATTGCTGTTAGCCTTGGGGCCTGGTGGCACAATGGTTAAGTGCTCAACTGCTAACTAAAAGGTCTGTGGTTCGAACCCACCAACTGCTCCACTTGAGAAAAGACCTGGCAATCTGCTCTCATAAAGATTGTAGCCTAGGAAACCCTATGGGGCAGTTCTACTCTGTCCTACGTTTGTTGCTGTTAGGTTCCGTAGAGTCATTCCCACTCATAGTGACCCTGTGTATGACAGAATGAAACACTGCCCAGTCCTGTGCCATCCTCCCAACTGTGGTTGTGTTTGAGCCCATTGTTGCAGCCGCTGTGTCCTATAGGGTTGCTGTAAGTTGGAATTGACTCAGTGGCACACAACAACAGCAACGTGCATTTTGGAGCCTAAAACGTGCAGTTTTAACTACAGTAGATAGTGCTAATGTTTTCTTACATATCAGTAGTTTACATGTGTCCCCAATGCGCCTTACCAACATTTGGTGTTCATCACACTTTTTTAATTTTATCCATTCTGGTGGGTGCTGTAATAGTATCTTGTAATTTTAACTTTCATTTTCCTGCTTACTATTAAGTTGGGTATCTTCCTACATTTATTGACCATTTGGATATCCCGTCTTGTGAAGTGTCCACTGTGTCTCTAACCCATTTTTTTGTTTGTTCTTTAATGGAAATGTAGTAGCAGTTTATGTATCTTGGGTACATGTATTCTAAATGTATTTTTCCATTTCTTAGCTTATCTTCCCATTCCCTCAGTAGATTCATTAAAGAAAATAAGTTCTTAATTTGAATGTATTCCATTTTATCCATCTTCCCCTTTCTAGTAAGAGTTTTCTGGATCCTACTTAAGAAGTCTTTCCACACCAAGTTCATGAAAACACTCTCCAAAATTACTCTATCTTTGTATCTTTGCCTTTTGCATTGAAATCAACTTTCTCCACTCCCAAAATTGACTTGATTTTGTGTTTAGTATCTAGTATCTAGTAAGGAATGAGATTTTTTTTTTTCCCCATATGGAGATAAACTGTCCCAGCAGTATATATTGACAAGGCTGTTCTTACCCCACTGGTCCGCATTAATCCCTTGTCATAAATTAAGTGTCCATATGTGTGCAGGGCTGTTTCAGAGCTCTCTATTCTGTTACATTAATCTAGTTGTCAATCTTACTCCATTACCCCTTGTTCTAAAGGACTTTCTCAGCTATGGCTATGCTTGGCCCTTTGAATATATATAGTCAAACCAAACCTGTTACGTTGAGTCTATTCCAACTCGTAAGGACCCTATAGGACAGAGTAGAGCTGTCCCATAGAGTTTCCAACTGCCAGCCCTTTGGTTAGCAGCTATGGCACTTAGCCACTACACTACCAGGGTTTCCAAAACCAGTTGCTGTAGAGTGGCATCTGACTCATAGTGGCCCTACAGGACACAGTAGAAGCGTCCCAAAGGGTTTCCAAGGAGCAGCTGGTGAACTTGAATTGCCGACCTTTTGGTTGACCTTCCTGGCGCCACCAGGGCAGTGATTAAGAGCTCAGGTGCTAATCAAAAGGTTGGCAGTTCAAATCCACCAGCTGCTCCTTGGAAATCCTACAGGGCAGTTCTACTCTGTCCTATAGGATCACTATGAGTCGAAATCGACTTGATGGCAATGCGTTTGTTTTTTGGTTTTATATTGAAATTGGCTTTTCAAGTTATACCCTCACCTACACACAAAGCCTGTGAAAACTTTTACTAGGATAGAATTATTGAATCTGTAAACGCATTTATGGAGCCCAAGATTTTAATGCTATTATCTTCTTGTTCATGTAAAAGAAATCTTCATTTACTCGGTCTTTTTTACATTTCCTTTAGTAATGCTTCATAACTTTCTGAAAGATGCTGGAAGTCATATTAGCTGGTACATATATACTTACTTTATGTTTATTGATGGTACACAGAAATGCAGGTAAGCTTTGTAGATTGAGCTAGTACCTAGCAACTTCTCTAAAGTTGCTTATTAGTTCTATCAAGTGCTTTTCATTTCCTTTTAAAAATTATGAACATAATCATTGTTATGTTAGGTGCCATGAAGTGGAGGCCAAAATCATATCTTTTGAAAATTGTGGCTTTTTATTTCTTGAATGAAAATCCTTATAAAATTTCTGTATTTTGTTTTCCTCCAATGGCAAGAATAAAATGTGGTAAATAATTAGTAATAGAAGGCACTCTTGTCTCTTTTCGGAATTAAAGACAAGAATTTCGCTTCTTTGTCTATTTCTACTACGTTTTCTTCCTTGAATGGATAGTGAAATTCATATAATGCTTTGTCTCTTCATCTGCTGACATGATCTGGTAGATTTTCTGTTTCATTTTGCTCAAATATAAACTACACTGGTTTTTAGAAACTTTTAAACAATCTTACATTCCTGGAATCCACCCAGCTTTTCATGATATATTATCATATTAACATACTGGTAAATTTGGTTTTTATTATTTTCTTTAGGAATTTAACATCTAGCTGTTTCATGAGTTTGGTCTGCAGTTTTACTGTCTTGTACTCTTTTCAATTATTTGCACAGACGCAATGCCGCCCTAGAAAAATACTTGAGGATTGTTCCCTCTTGATCTACTTTCTGGAGTATTTGTATTAGATTAGTCCAACTCTTTCCTTAAATATCTGGTAGAATTCATTGGTGAATCCATTTTGGACTGATTTTTGTGTGTATCTCAAGGTTCATAATTACAGAATTTACTTCTTTAAATATAAGATTATTCAGATTTTCTATTTCTTCCCATGACAGCTTTGATAACTTGTATTTTTCTAGGAATGTGTATATTTTATTTAAATTTCAGCTTTATTGTCGGAAAATTGTTTGTAATATACTTTTATTATTTTCTATTGATTATCTCTCTAGTGATATATTATCTTTTTTATTCCTGGCATTACTTACTTGTGTGCTCTGGCTTTATATTTAATCTACATGTCTTTTCACAAAACCAGATTTTCCGTCCAGTGACACTCCCTAATGAATGTTTGTCATTTATTTAATAAATTTGTGCTTCTACCTTTAGTATTTAATTCCTTCTATTATCCAGAGGCTTAATTTTTTTTTTTTTTAGTCCTTTATATGCATACTAAATCATTTATTTCCAACCTTTCTTATTTATTAATACATTTATTTTTTTAAGGCTGTAAGTCTTTTTTAAAGCATGACATCACCTACACCCACAAATTTTGAAATATATTTTTGTAATTTAGTTCAAATATTTTCTAAGCTTCATTATGATTTCTCCTTCATTATTTAATCCATGAATGACGGAAAAGTAAACTGATGAATAGCCAAGATTTGTGGGGATTTTCTACTTTCTAATTATTCATTTTTGACTTACTTTCACTGTGTCAGAAAACATGCTCAGTGTTTTCAAGCCTTTCATATTGTTAAGGCTTGTCTAATAGTTCAGTATGTGGTCAATTTAAGCAAATATTCCATGTGCATTTGAAAAGAATGTTTTGTGCAATGTTCCATGTATTTCCACTTCAAAATTTTCCCGTCATATCATCCAATTTTTCCAGATGCTTACTGATATTTAATCATTTTGCACTTAGTAACTGTGTTTTGGGTTTTACTGATATTTAATCATTTTGTTCTAACAGTTACTAAGTGAAATATATTAAAATCTCCTCCTATGATTGTGCATCAGTGGATCCACTCTATTATCCTGGCAGTTATTTTACCTAAATTAAAACATGTGTCCTTTACATATTAAAGTCCAATATCAACTGGAATTTTTAACCTCTTCCTGGAGATGCAGTTATCCCTCTCCTGAATAAATGCAATTGTTTGATATCTCATCATTATTTATATAGTCAATATTACTTGAATTTAACATATTTCATTATTATTATTGCTATTGAATTTTATTCCCTTCTGTACTGTGAACTTCCATTTGCCGCTTAAGTATACCTGTGTGAGTCTTCTGAATCAGTGTTCTTAGGGTCTATTTTTCTTTTAAAAAAAGTGTTTTCTCTTTATTCTTGAGGGATAATTTGTTTTGTACAGAATTTTAGATTGACAGTTATAATCTTTCTTCAATTTAAACTCATCATTCCATTTGGCTTCCATTGTTTCTGTTGAGGACTTCAGTCCCTGTATCACAAAGCCTGGGAGCTTGCCAAAAGTTCTACTCAGCTTTTCAGTCTTGCCTCTTCTACTCTTATTTGTAATTAAGAGTCATACATAAAACATTTAGAAAAGAATTAATGGCAAAGTGCCTAGTCAATTCAGATCTAGTCTCCTTGAAAAAACAAAAAAAAAACTATTTAAATAAGAAATTAGAAAACTAGAAAATATTTATTTAAAAATCTGCTTAAGGATGTCAGAAATCTAATAGTGAGACTTACTAAGCCAGGATCCAGGGAAATTTTGGGACTCGGGGCAGTGAGGACTCTCTCTAAAATGTGTCTTCTTTGCTTATTTTCTTGCTAAAATTTGAATCATAAAATACTTGTTGGATTTCATAAGAGGGTAATAGCCTCTTCTACTAAAATGAACTGCCAAGATCATTTTCCAACTACACCCTACCACTGCACCTTTTACCCTTCTGAAGCCTTCATAGACTCATTTCCTTGGCATTAATAACATTCATTTGGGATCCTGCACTCAGATATTATGTCACCCTAAGAAATCAATCTCAACTTTAAAAAAAAAAAAATTTGATGAGAAATTGTGCATCTAAACAAATTAACCTTGAATCAAACCCCCAAACATTTTAATCTGATCTGACTATAAAATTTTAGATTCTGATCAACATCTTTATGCTATTAAGTGATTTACCCATGAACACTCAACTTGTTCATGGAAAAGGGAAGCGCAATCCTAGACCATTCTCCATTTTTCCAGTAAGCATCTCAGAACCACCTATGCAATTTTTCTCATCCTCACCTCTATTTAATTTTATGTGCAATATTTTCTCAGTGGACATTGGCTATACTTTTCCGTGAATCAAAATTTTATATATATATTTTTAAGATTTACATTCTTTTCTACTTTCAGTCATTAAATTATAAGCTCTTCAAGTCAGAATTTTAAATTGTGTACATATCTCCTCATACCATTGATTGTATAATTACATCTTAAGATTTATTTTTCGCATCAGGAGTATTGAATCAAATCAATTCTAATGGCAACCATATATTATAAGAAGACAGATCTAAGAGAGTCCTAATATAAATCTGAATGTCAAAGTTTATTCCTTTGAAAAATGTAATTTAAAAAAACAGTTTAAAAAAGGAAAAAATAAAATCACCAATCTGTTCATTTGATAACACATAAACTTCCAAAATGATTGTTAAAAAAAATCAACCATTAGTAGAAATAGCTATGTCCGATACATTATCATTTGCAGGTTCAAAAATGTCCATTGCAGTTATGTTTGTTGTAGTGAAAAATTAGAAACCATTCAAATATCTGTGAATAAGAGGATGGATACATTATGACATATGTATAAATGAATAACTCTAAAGTAATTTTAAAAGAAGAAACTAAGATGTAGACAAACCTCCAAAACGTAATACTAAGAAATAAGTTCTAAGTTGTGGAAGGGTCAGCCCATTATGATATAATTTTATGGAGTTTAAAAATATGAAAAACACAATGACAAAATATTATTTGATATAAATATGTGGTAAACTATGGAAACACGCATGGAAGTAATATACACCGGATTAAGAGTCTCTGATAGCGATGGTTATCTCTTTGTGAGGATAAACAGAAGTGAGACCGGAGATATGGTCCTCAATTTTGTCTGTAATCGTCAATTTATTTTGGTTTTAAAAAACATTGTTTTAAAAACATTGAAGAAAATATGGCATAAAACTTGATGGTAGATGCAGAGCTTTCAGTTTATTTTTCTGATTTGGAATATTTAATAAGAAAATAAGTTACATAATAATAAAAAAAAAGACCCTCATTGTAGGCCAGAGATTAAATTAAATAATACGAAAATCACCACTTAATTTAAACCTGCCATATTTATATAATAACTAAGATGTAACCAATCACATGACAGCTACCAACAATACTACTACTATTCTCAAATGAACTCAAGTGATAATAAAGAGGATTAAATTACTATAAAAATATTTTCACATGCCCTCCTAAACTCCTAGAAAGGTGGCTCTAGGAGACCCCAAACTCACATGCTTATAGATAAGCAACATCAACAAAAAAGAGTGTCTTTCTCAGAGTTTCTGGCAGAAGGCTCAGAGTGAGTGCCATTCACCTAATTTAGTAACATACCCACATGATCATGAGTGGACTGCTTATTTTGACTGGCATGCTCACCAAGGCTAAATGCGATAGAGGGAAAGCAGTTCCATAAAAGGAAAAAAAAGGCACAAGGACCAAAAGGAGATAGTATTGGTGTTGGACAGAGAGCAATAACATCCTTTATAGTACCCAATTTCCAAGATAAATTTTACAAATGTCCATTTTGTTGACATTGTTCAGTTAGCAATATTACTATATTCAAGAATTGAAGATACATATTGATATCTACCTTTTACACCCAATATATATTACTTAGCTTGCCATGACTCCCTGTGGAGATTCCCAACCATTTCCCACCTCCATAGTATTATATCATTATTTCATTAACATGGGTTAACAGGCTATGTATAAATTATTTTTGCTGCTTTAAATTGGTTTATTCCTGCCATAATACAGTAGTTGGCAAATACTAATATGGATCCTCAGTAATTCAAATTTAAAGAATGTTAAATGCTTTTTTTTTCCCAAACACTTATTCTATAATACATATCTTTTGTTCAGTCATTAAACTAATAGCTAATAACATGTTTTAAAAGTTCATGTGCTAATAGGAATCTTTCCTTTGAAAGTTTGCATATTTGCTTGCTATATGCCTGTTTAAGTATTTCCTTATGATCTGTGTCAAAATATTGAAAAATGGGTAACAGATGCACTATTGAAACTTCTTTAAATAAAAAACAAGCAAATGCATTTAAATCACATGTAACTTTTTTATCATGCAATTGTGAATTAGTTCTTCTTTTATTGGTAATTAGAGTGTAGAACAGATGGTGTAGACTTTGGCAAAAAGTGATAATCTCCCAAGCTAACGTGTTGTCAGTGGATTATTCAAAAAAATAAAATAAAATAAGGGTATGTTCCCTTCATCAAGAGTCTGTTTTAAAGGTTAGTGAATAAGAAATGTACTTCAACCGTGAAGACATGGGATTTTACAAGTAGAAAATGGCTTCTCGATGCTACGAGTCTTTGGCACATTCTGTTAGTTGTCGTTCATCTGGGAGCAGCATCATTAAATCCTTGACATGAACATTTGTATAAATTTCTCCATTGTTGTCAGCAAACCATTGCAATCATCTACCCAATCATTCTAAGCAGTTATTAGTAAGCACAGGAAGAAATTTCCTTTATACTCACCATGTATTTCCCCTAAGATACTCCTTCTTGTAGTTCTCCAGACGGAGACCTGTGGACTCAAAAAGAGCTAGCCAAGAGCCAGAACACTTCTTCTTACCTATGGACTTGACTCTGCTCCAGATTCAAAAATAGCAGATGACCCAGGCAAGCAGGAGACATAGGACCAGACACCAGCACAGGGACCCTAGATTATAGGTGTCCAAGGTGATGCCTAAAGCCATCTCCTGATGTGTTGGGAAAAACTAACCTATTAGGAGCCTAAATAGAACACCTTGTCTCTGTCACTAGGTCTCTTGATTCTTAGAACTAACCTCGCAGAACTCATATTCCAGGAATTCCCCTGCTCAATCCTTACCCTACCTCTCCTGTGGCCATACCATGTTCCACCTTTGGCCAGTATGCTCCTGACAATTGAAAGACCAAGTCATTGTAATCCCATAGGTATCTTTGTATTTTTAACTCATCCAGATTTCTCTCTTGTACAGAAAAAGAAACAGAGAGCAAGCGTGGTGAGGGATGTATGAAGAGTGGATGGACAGAAGATATTTATGTGTGCAGGTTGGTGAACAAGTACATGGGTATCAAATAGAGGAGCTGAATGTGTGTTCATTGACACATTTACGGTTGATCATTTCTTTGAAGCAAGAGTCATTCCTCGATCTCCAAATTCAAATCAACTGAAGTCTCTGTGCCTAGTGAATTTCCAGAGAAGTTGAAAGTTCTAGTCATTAAGAAATGTATGTATTAAGAAGAAGAGCTCAACTCAACAACTCCAGGAACTGGAAAGAGAAAAGCAAACTAAGCCTAAACCTACCAGAAGAAAGGAAATGATAAAGATCAGAGCAGAAATAAATAAAATTGAAAACAGAAAGACAATAGAATCAATAAAATTAGAAGTGGTTTCTTTGAAAAGATCAATAAAATTGACAAAATAGCTACACTGACAAAGAAAAGAGAAGATGCAAATAACCTAAATAAAAAAGGGAAAGAGAGGATATTACAACTGACCAGACAGAAATAAAGAGAATTATGACAGAATATTATGAAGAGCTGTATGGCACCAAACAGGATAGCCTGGATGAAATGGACAAATTCCTAGAAGCATACAACCTGCCCAATCTGACTCAAGAGGAAATAGAAAAGTCTCAACAGACCAATAACAAGTGAAGAGATCCAGTCAGTAATCAAAAACCTACCAATAAACAAAAGTCCTGGACCAGATGGCTTCACTGAGGAATTCTACCAACAATTTAGAGAATTAACACCAATATTGTTTAAACTCTTCCAAAGGATACAGAAGGAAGGAATGCTCCCTAATTCTTTCTATGAAGCAAACATAACCCTGATACCAATACCAGAAAAGACACCACAAAAAAAGAAAAAGAAAAAAAAAATTACAGGCCAATATCTCTTGGGTACAACTAAAAACCTCGTGCAAATCTATCCTGAAGTACGATGCTGTAAGAGATAGGATAACACCCATATGTTCACAAAGACCAGTTAATATGGCTATTATTCAAATTTAGTATTTTTATATGGTCTGAGATGGAATGTGAAAATTTGAAACAAAGAAGAAAGAACAGTGATTACAAAATATGGCCTTGGTGATAGAAAAGACACCAGAGATTGCATGATAGAATTTTGTAAGATCAATGACTTCTTCATTGGAAAACCTTTTTTGCACCAACGTAAACCGTGACTATACAAGTGGACCTCATCAAATGGAATACACAGGAATCAAATTTGAATATATCTGTGAAAAGAGACTATGGAAAAGCTCAATATCATCAGTCACAACAAAGCCAGAGGCCACTGTGGAACAGATCATCAATTGCTCATATGCAATTTCAAGTTCAGGTTGGACTATACACCAATTCAACAGTTTCTAATGTGTCATGTAGTGACACTGATCACATTCTTCAAGTTATGCAAACATACTCAACCTCATTTTCTGAGTTGTTCTTCCCTCATTAACATAAACTTGCCCCCCTAAGGTTCCTATCTAACCTTTCAAGATGCTATCACCAATTTGAACCCATATAGATAGTTCTTAGAAGAGCCTAATGCTCAAAGAAGACATTTTTACTAGTTAAGCTAAACTATTGTTCAGTTTTAAGGAGACTTTAGGCGATATTTTTGCTGAAGGTTTAAAGATTACGTAAGGGCAACAGTTTCAAGGGTTCATCCAAACTTCATGGCTCCAGGGAGTCAGGAGTTACATTTTCCCCCTTTGAATCAGGATTCATCTATAGCATCTTTGATCAAAATATTCAGTAATGATTGCTGGGCTCCATCCAGTTCTTCTGGTCTCATGGCAAAGTAGGCAGTTGTTTTTCACGGAGGTGTTAATCAGACATTCCATATCCTCCTCTTATTCATGACACTCCTTCTTCTGTTGCTCCCGGTGAATAAAAAAAAAAAAAAAAAAGAAACCAATTATTCTGCCTTTAATGGCTGTTTGCCAGCTTTTAAACCCCAGGCACTATACATCAAAATAGGAGGCAGAACAGCAACACCAAACATGTTATTAGGCCAGTTAACTGGGTATCCCATGAAACCATGGCCATAAACATGCAAAACAAGAGGGATTTTAGCTGTACGTAGTGGGTCAGGAGAGATAATAATTAATGTTATATTTTTCTCTGGATGGAACAGAAAAGAAAAAAAATTAGGTAAAACTAAAGAAGCGTGAATATAGGAGGGCCTTACACTAATAATATCTCAATATTGGTTCATTAGTTGTGGTAAACGTACCACACTAATGTAAGATAGGAGCCCTGGTGATGCAATGGTTAAGCACACAGCTGCTAAATGCAAGGTCAGCTGTTCGAACCCACCAGCTTCTCTGCAGGGAAAGAAAACCTGGTGATCTGCTCCTGCAAAGATTTCAGCATACGAAACCCTATAAGGCAGTTCTACTCTGTCATAACGGGTCTCTATAAACTGGAATCAACTCGACGGCACACCACAACAAATATCACAGTGTAAGATGTTAGTAATAGGGAGACTGGGTTTGTGGTATAAGGGAGCTCTCTACTATATTTTCAACTTTTCAGTAAATCTAAAAACTATACTTAAATATATAAAAGAAAATAAAGTATTACAAAATCCCACTCATCAAACAATAATCCTTGAGATTAAAAGGTTACATTTATTTTCCAAAACAATTAATATTTAAGAAGATTTATACTAACATACATCACTGACGAATTTCAAAACACTAGGGGTAAATAGAAGGTAATTATATCCCCCTGAGAGTGAGAACACAACATACAGGAACACACACACACACACACACACGCATTCACACACCAGTCAAGCAAATAATCAGATCATCAATTTGAGATGGAGGATCAGAATAGCGTCAACTTCTTGACGTCAATAATGGACTACTGAAGACCATGGTGAAATACCTTTCAAATTTTCAGGCAACATTATTTTAAACCTAGAATTCTATACCCATCTCAAGTATCAGTTATGTCTGAAGTTAGAATACCAAAATAAAGAAATAAATAGGTAGATAGATAACTTGTACACATAAAGACACCAATAATCTGACCCACGGTTTCTTAGGAAGTTATTGAGGGATGTGCATTAACATTCCAGAAAAACCAAATCCATGCCATCGAGTCAATTCCAACTCATACGGAAACTACAGGACACAGTAGAACTGCCCAATAGGGCCTCCGAGGCTGTATTTCCATGGCGGCAGATTGCCGCATCTTTCTCCCACCACTACAGCAATACATCAGGTGCATCAAGTAAGAGAATAACATGAAATTCTAAAAACAAGGGATCAGCGGAGGCAGAAGAGTTACCTATTTCACTGCATTCCTGAAAGAATTTTTAGTACAATTTAAAGAGGCAATATATTAGCTATTTTTAGTACCATAAGTTGGAGAACAAAACTTAATAATTTGTTTTTTTTTTTTTTTGGTGCACATTTAAGCTTCATATAATTAATTGTATAACAAAAGAAGCATCCATTTTTAAAATACCATGTTTATTGTGTAGTGTTTACTGTAGGTAGTGTTTGTGTCTTCTTATAATAAGGATAAATGAACTTATTAAAACATGACCCACTATTTTTTGACTATAAACTGTATTAGATTTATATCAATTTTTTTCCTGTTAGAGTTAATTAGGGCCATTAATATCATGAAACAAATGTTCAAACTTAACACAATGTCATACACAAATTCATATTGATTATAAAACTAAAATTAAAAGATCTTACCACTTTAATACATTTTAGAAAGATAATTGGAGCCTTTTTTTCAACTGCCATGTGAATAATGTTGCATGAACTAAATATTTGAAAGTTTCTCAGTAACTTACTGCTGAACTGCAAGGCTGCTTGTCTAACCACGTTTAAAGCAGTCTCATTTCAGTAATGGTGGGGACGCCCTTCATTTTCCTTCTCAGTAAAGATTTTTATATAATAACTCTTTTTCTGCATTTTCTTCTCCTTAACAGCTGTGCATTCTCCTCAAAATACCCCATGGGAATGACTATAGCAAGATAAGGACGAACACCCTGCAGTGTGCATTGCTTTCATACACTAATTACAACACAAGCTAGAAGATCTGCTTTGTCTAAACTTTACACATGGAAAATAAAACAGATTCTGGCTAACCATTTCACAGTTTTGTCCTAAGGAAAAGTGGTAGAGGTTGAGGCAATAGAATTATTAAACAGAAAATACTAGGCGAAGAGTATTTTGAAGTTGCTATCCACTTCTAATATGTTGCATCAGAGAAATTTAGAGGAAGGACAGAAGTTTGATGAGTAGGTAGAGGGGTAACTTGGCCTTAACACATAAAAGAGGTTTAAGTGAAGAATGGCGATGATAATAACATAGTTTGTGAATCCAGAAAAGCTCAGGTATGGAGGAGTTTCAAAGTAATTGCATATTTATTTGATAACATTCTTAGAATATTTAAACTTCAAATGAATATGATAAATGAAACATTTTGCTTTCATTATAAAACACCCTTCATCTCCTTCAAATTACTACCATCAGTTCATTTAAAAATGCTTTTAAAATCCTCCCACATTATGAAGCAAGTAAATTATATTATGTACTCATCTGAGTCGCCATTACTTGAGGTATGTTTAGGGAAATATGTTTATGACTTATGATTCATTATCTTCACTATGTTTATTAGGATTATTAATTGTATTTTTCTAGCTCTGCCTTGAAATTAGAATTGTTTTCCCTCAGAGGAAATTTTACCTCGGATGGCATATAAAAGAGGAGCTCTGGTGGAGCAGTGATTAAAGCACTTGGCTGCTTAACTTGCGAGTTGGCAGTTCGAACCCACTGGTCTGATCCTTGGCAGAAAGGTGTGACAGTCTGCTTCCATAAAGATTATAGCCTTGGAAACCTTATAGGGCAGTCCTACTCTGTCGCATACGGTTGCTGTGAGTTGGAATTGACTCGGCAGCAGTGGGATTGCATTTTGGGTTTGGGCATATAAAATATTTTTCATTCTCTTATTTTTTATTTTCTTATTATTGTGACACTGTTTCTCACATAACCATTAACTGACAACAGAGCAATTATTTCCATTATTATGTCGAAATTGGATGGTGGAAGAAAATGTGATGTTAGAACACTCTCAATGTAAATCATGAATTATTTTTTTGTTAAAGCTGAAGTGTGAAATAGTATCTTCGGGTCTGATACAGATTTAGAAATGATACAAATTGTAGTCAGTAGAAAGGGTAAAATAATATAGCAATAAATGCATTGTATAAACGTAAGTAGTGGCATTTTCACCCATGATCCCTAATACATCATTTATGCATCAATACACACACTATGTTAAACAATCTATCGTTGGATTTCTGTCTAGGGGAGTTAATGAAATCCTCTGGATATGAGTTAGGGAAAACGTACTATTACCTGTGCACTTCCTGAATCTAGTCCTCAGACAAATTAACTCATAAACTGGCCTTCTCTGGAGACTATATAGGATGGTGACATGAGTAGAAAAATTATTCACACACATAAAAATAAACTTCCCTTGGCAGGACTAGGAGACTGACCATGTCCATTCATAAGACACTGACTAGAATTTAGGCTGATGAATAATACTAATCCTGTCTAGTTAGAATTTAGAAAGTATTGTAGGTTTATTTTTTGTTCTATAATCTTTTTGTTAGCACTCCTTCCTTTACTGTATTTCATAAGTAAAACTTTTTAAAATATTTTTGAAAATGTTTCCCTATTTCCATTAAATTCAGGGGAAAATATTTTTATTCATGTCTAAGTATGACAAGTAAAAGGAAGACATAGTCCTAAAGGTCAGAGGTCAGAGTGATGAAGAGTATAGTATTTAGAGAATCTTGTATAGTTTTTTTTTTTTTTTTTTGTATGGTTAAGAGCTATGGCTGCTAAGAAAAAGGTTGGCTGTTCAAATCCACCAGGCGCTCCTTGGAAACCCTATGGGACAGTTCTACTCTGTCCTGTAGGGTCACTGTGAGTCGGTATTGACTTGACGGCAACGGGTAAGAGAATTGTAGAAACACAGGGCCCTGGTGGATCAGGCCACTGCTTCTCCCCTGAGCTCTTCTTTGCCAGTTTATGGGAGGATATTTGAGGGATGTGTGAGTGATTAATATCCATGATTTCTTCCTTCTTTACAAGGATTTTGAAGACTCTACTCTTATCCTGGCTTATCCAGGTATAACCCTAAATGGTTCACATTCGTAATTTCATTCTCACTTCACAACTATTTGAATCGTAGTATGCATATTATCCCAATTTTGTGTATTAAAAAATCTCAGACTTAGGTGCATAAATCGCTTGCACAAAACAGTAAAGCACAGGGAGGTGTGACTGTCCACAAGGCAATATGTAGGTCTGTCACCAGTCATTGCGTTGATTTAAAAATAACATCTTCCAGTTTATACTTCTTTAACTCCCGCTGCTCTTTTAATCAAGTCCTTTTTATAACCACATTTTTACTACTTCCAAAACACCTCGAAAACTAACATTTAATACACATTATTCAGGATGACTCTGCATGTAACCTCGTAATTAACTGTGAAAATAATTTTAGTTTAAGGCTTAAGTTTTAGATGAGTGTCAAAATAAATTATTGAGTAAAGTATGTGACAAAACTTCCAAAATACTGAGTTTTCAGCAGAATGTACTGGTTTGTAAATTTACTCAAAAAAAATTGGCTTGTTCAAAATTCTTCTCACTAGTTGTGTAGTATCATTTTCTACGGGGTCACTATGAGTCAGAATCGACTTAAAGACAGCCGGATTTTTTTTTTTTTTAATAAGTATGTTTAATTGTTTTTTTTTTTTTTGAGCCCGGGTGGCACAGTGGTTAAAGAACTCGGCTGCTGAGCTGCTAACTGACAGGTCAGCGATTTGAACCCACCAGCTGCTCTGCAGGAGAGAGATGTGGCAGTCTGCTTCTATAAAGATTTACAGCCTTGGAAACCCAGTGGAGGCAAGTCTACTCCGTCCTATAGGGATGCTATGAGTCGGAATCAACTCTATGGCAGTGGTTTTTATTATTATTCCTTATATCTCCCAAATAAATATTGTTTCTAGTGATTAAGTAAACAATTTTAGAAAAATTTAAAGATCACACTTCTAAAAATAATTTAACAAGATTCTGCACTGTCTATAAAACACTCTGGGAAGCCAGGCATTACCAATTTAACTGTTAAAAAAAAAAAAAAAAGTTAAAACACAACTATAAATATGTTTAGGAGCCTTGGTGGCACAGTGGTTAAGAGCTCAGCTTCTAAGCAAAAGGTCAGCAGTTCAAATCTACAAATTGCTCCTTGAAAACGCTATGGGGCAGTTCTACTCCCTTCTATAGGGTCCCATGAGTCAGAATCGACTTGAAGGCAACCAGATTTTTTTTTTTTTAATAAATATGTTTAGTTGCTTAGTTCTTCCTTTTATAAACTAGTTCTTATTAAAACAAATGTGTAATTGGGAGTTTTGAGGACTGAAATGTAGGAGAATTTTGGTGCATGATCCTGGTGGGGAGCGGTCAAGTGCTATGGCTGCTAATCAAAAGGTCAGCAGTTCAAATCCACCAGGCACTCTTTGGAAACTCTATGGGGTGGTTCTACTCTGTGTTATAGGGTCACTATGAGTCAGAATCGACTGGATGACAATGGGTTTGGTTTAATTTTTAATAGGAAAGTAAAGCGACAGAGGGCCATTTAGTCATTCGAGAAGTTTTTGTTTAGTATGGTCTATGAACTAAAAGAGCCCTGGTGGTACAGTGGTTAAAGTGCTCAGCTTCTAACAAAAATATTGGCAGTTTGAACCCATTGGCCACTCTGCAGGAGAAAGATATGGCAGTCTGCTTCCTTAAAGATGTACAGCCTTGGAAACCCTATAGGGCAGTTCTATCCTGTCCTATAGAATTGCTATGAGTCAGAACCAACTCGACGGCAGTGAGTATGGACTAGAACCATCACTAGTCTTGGAAGATATAATGACCAACTACACAATCCCAAGTTTCAAGAAGCTGGCAATCTAATGAGTAGAGAATAAACGAATCAATAATTATAATGAAATATGGCAATAAATTTAAATTATTTAAATGCATCATTAAAAGAGAAAGACAATTACAACACTTAGACAAAAGCTACCACCATCACTAAAGTTAAAAAAAAAAAAAAAATTAAGTAAATGTGGGATTAAGTATATACCAGCCAAAGGTTTTTTTGTTTTGAAAAGCAAAGATCAACATATAAATATCAATGCAGACTTTGAAGTAAAACTATTAAATGTAAAAAAATAAATTGAGAAACAAAAGTTACAATAACCAGGAGTGATATAAATGTTATTAACATACATAGAATTATTTAATTCTTAGAAAAGAATAAAAAAATAGCACAGTTCCCTCAGTGTTGAACAGTTAATTGGAAATATAAATGATACGGCTGAATCCCCTTTTTTCAGTCTCTCCTTCTCTCTTTGGATGATTTCTGTTGACTCATTTCAAGTACACAGGTTCTTTCCTCATCTCAGAATGATTTATGGATGAGCCCATTGAATGAAGTCTTAACTTGTGTCATGTCTTTTATTGTTTTATCATTTCCATTATATCTTTTCTTCAAGCAGCCATCCCTGCTGCATTTAAGCATCTGTTCATTTACGGTGTCTGCCATTTCCACTAGATCATTAATGTGCTTGTGGAAGTGGTCAAAGCATGATCCAGGACAGGTAGAAATCCAGATAGAATCCACCTGGACTGAAAATGCAATATCATTTTTTTCTGCCTGAAAACGTTTAAGAAGGTGATTCTACTTGAGCTCTTAATCCTAGATTTACAACATTTGAGTAATGCCAACATTTCTTGTTCCAGAAAGTAGTATCTTGGGATATCAAATCTAGATAACAGAAACAACCTACTCTCTGCTCTTATCATAAGCCTCTGGGAATTTTCTCTTTTCTCTTATTATAATTGACTTTGGCTGGAGTGCGTCTGCAAAACTTTCCTAGAATTGAACACTGGGGTTCGATGATGCTAAACACTGAAGACATGTGTTTCTGAGTGAGGTGCTAAGTTGCTTACCCAGGATTCTTATGATAAGATACAGTTAAACTTCAGGAAAATGATTTTTCTAATCATGAGTACATGCTGTTTTTAGTGGTCCTTGAAAAACGAATGGTAAATTTTAAATGTGTCGTATAATCTAGTCCTGTGATTCTCTGACTGGCCGCAAATAACAATCACTTGGGAAAGAAGGGATAGATTTATTCTTTGAAAATACAGATCCCAGAACCCCTTAAAACAGAACCCCCTAGACCAATTAAATTAGAATATCTGGGATAGGACCATATCAGTATTTTAAAAGTCTCCCCTGGTAATTCTTATGCGCAGCCAGCATTGAGCTGCTAAGGTATGAAAAAAAATACAAAACATCTTTCATAAGTTGCCTTCTGAAAAATGTACAAGATGCAGACAGAAAAAAAGATTGATGAATATGACTATATGTAAATTGTCAAGTTCTTTATGATAAGTATTTTTCCCAGCTTTCTAGTGGCCTACAATGTGAAAGGTATTGAAAAAATATATGAAGACATGAGGTCAAAAATCTTATTTTCAAAGAATTCCTAGCTGTTGTTGTTTTTAGATAGGAAAAGGCAAACAACCTAACAGAATAAAAATGACATAAACAGAAAAATTACAAAAGAAATTCAAATGCCCAATGAGTACTAAAGCTCACTAATAATCTAAAAATATAAATTAAAATGAGAGACTTCTTTTGTAAGGAGATTCATGGTATACAGGGTAACTGTTGCCATCAAGTTGATTCCAACTCAGAGTGACACTATACGACAGAGTACAACTGCCCCATAGGGTTTCTATGGAGTGGGTGGTAGATTTGAACTGCAGATCTTTTGGTTAGTAGCCAAGCTCTTAACCACTGTGCAACCAGCACTCCATCCAGGGTAAGCGCCCTGAAATATTGTTGGTGAGAGTGTAAAATGAGTCTTTTAGAGACAAATTTAGCAATTTCCAACCAAGTTTTAAATATTTGTCCCAGTCATTCATATGTACAAAGATAGAGGTAAAATGATGTTCATTGACAGAGCATAAGGGTAGAAATTTAGAAAGAAACTAAATGATACACAAAGAATGTAATTACCAAATAAATTACAGTGCAACTGCTATTGTGTCCAGATAAGGTAGGCTATGCTGTAGGGATAAGCATTCCCCAAACTTCAGTAGCTTTCAACACTAACATTTAGTTCTTACTATGCCTTAAGTCTCTTACAAGCATCTGGGGGTTCTTCCCCGTGTCTCCTCACTCCAGTACCAGGTCTGATGGGTCAGCCATTATTACAAACATTGCTGATACCTAAGGCACAGGGAACAGTGACTCTGGGGGAACTGTCACTAGTAATTAAATAGCCTTGCCAGGAGGTGGTACCTGCCCACACTACCAATAGAATAAAGAAGTTATTGATAAAATGTGAAGTTCCCAGTGCTTTCGAGTCGATTCCGACTCATAGCGACTCTATAGGATAGAGTAGAACTGCCCCATAGAGTTTCCAAGGAGCACCTGGCGGATTCAAACTGCAGACCTTTTATCAGTAATAAACATCAAATTTGAAGTAATAAACATCAAATTGCACAACGTGGATAGTATAGCAATACGCCATTGCAGTGTGTGTGTGTGTGTGTGTGTGTATGTGAGAGAGAGAATGTGTTCACATTTGTGTGACATTGTACTGAGTCGATACCCCCTCTCCTTCCCCACCCCACCCCCCATGATAGCTAGGATCGGATTCCTTTTCTGAGCTTGTTAAGAGGCAACAGAAAGGTCTGAAAGTCTGTCTCCATCTAAAAATCATTTCCTGCGTCTTCCCACATCTGCCATATAAGGACTGAGGAGAGTGGTGAACATGCTTTATGGAAAGGGTAGTGCTAATGAGGAGAGATGTTAGAGGGGAGCCATTACTTCCTTTCCTTTCAGGAGGGAAGGGGTTTGAGTCCCACTTCTCCATGTTCAAATGAAGTGGCAGCTCTAGGAAACTAGCTGGCACTCAGTTGTGACCAACACTGTGAACTGTGGTGAAAAAGTCCTACGAATGCTGGACCTGTGCCTCTGGACTTCTGGGGCAAGGATGAATCCTGAGGTTGGGGATTACTGTTTGTGAGAAGTTTTCTGAAGGTAGAGGCTTTTGAGAGTAGCCTGACCCAGAACTTTGGAAAAGAACCTTGGGGTGGTGTGCCAGTCTCTCCCTTCCTGGAGAAGTAAGGTCTCAAAAAGGAGCACGGAACCTAGAGTAGGAGCAAGAGCTATGCGCCCCTGAAGAGGCCAGGCTCTGTACAGAGGGCATGAATGCCAGGCAGGGCCAAAAGTGAGATGAAGTGCTCTGTCTCAGGGGTTTCTATAAAACAGCTAGGACTGCAAGTGAATCTGAAATTTGCCCAAGGGATTCACACACACTGTGAACTCAGAAACCACGTGTCAGTGGAGGCTACCAGAAGTGGATAGAACCTGAAAGATGAAACAAAAAACCAGCATGATCCTGGGGACCCTTTCTCATCAGTGGAGCTGGGTCCACTTTCATAAGAAAAATCCTGTCCTCCACTTTTTGTCTTTCCTGCCGCATCCCAGAGGACCTAGTCCAGAAGGATGGGGAAGGGGGAATCAAAGAGCAGACCACACTGTCCCCTCTCTTCCAATTTTAAGGCACGTGACCCCTTCAAAAGAAGGAGGAAAAAATAAATGAAACTGCAAGTGAGAATACTAGCAATACTAGATATAATATCAGAATCTTAGAATGTGCTAGATACTGAATTAAGCTTTAATAAATAAATGTGATCAGAAATTTAAGGAAAGAGACATTTGACAGACAGTAGATGAATGCAGAGTTCGTGCAATAGAACTACATTATGTTAAATCGTTAGTGAGTTGTGCCTCTTCCATAAACAGGTTGTTGTTGCTGTTTACCTATGCACAAATATATACGATAATTGTATGTTTATAAATTCATAGAAAATATTCTGGCAAGTTACATACTGAGCTGTTAAGAGTGGTTGGTTAGCTCCAAGGAGCAGGACTAAAGGGGATAGTGTTGCAAAGGGAAACTTATATTTTCAGGCTGTAAGACAGCTGTGTTGTTCAGATATTTTTATAACAAGAACTTATTAATTTCACAACTGAAAATTTATAGAAAAACGACTTCACAAATTCATTTGCATGATGTTCAAAAAGTGTTCAAAAACCAGTGCAACAAATTCTGTCCTATTTTTCAGAAACAGTTGGGTTTCTTTGCATTTCCATATTTACTACTATAGTAAAAAGGGGACAAATCTATAAACTAAAACCATTAGAGTCTTAGCTACTACGTTTTGTTTCTGTTGATTACCAAGGACAAGAAACGTTGTTTATTATCGCCTTGCCACAAATGGCAACTTCTCAGTTATATGTGGTAATGAGAGACAAAAATTGTACAGATAATTAAAAGCCATAAGTAAGTCTCCAATGTAATTTTAGGTAGTATTTTCAATCTTTTTTCTAAGCTCTTAACAGTACTATTAAAAAAAAAAATTGCTATGGAGTTGATTCCAACTCACAGTGACCCTATAATTTTACAGCCTCTGTCTTGTCCATCTCCCACAATTTGATGACTCTATTGACATGAAGTGAAATGACTCTAAAGGAGTCATGAGCAGAAAGGAGTAGAAGCAGGACTCTGTGAATCTGGTACCATGTACTCAAGTGTTCAAACCCAAAATTAAATATAAAATGTTAGGCATCCTGAATCTATGTTAATTCATTTCTCAAATATCATGGTATGCGGGTGTCAATATCTCACTTACTTCTGTTTGGATACGTAGGTTCTCAGATCCCTGTTGTCAATTATGGCAGTTGTGATGTTTTTGATGGCAAACTTGATTTATACACATTACTCTTATTATTGTCTGTTTCTTCCATCAATTCAGTTGTATCAGTTCTGACTCATATAAAATCAGCCATCCACTGTTAAAATAGCTTCTTCAATGAGTGACATATCCAGCGAAATGAAAACACTGTCCCAATAATTGTCTCTTAGCACTAGTACATTCTTTTCTAGTGGTGACAGCTGCTCTCTCCTTCTGTCTCTTGCTCTGTTGGCTAACTGGATTTAACTACAATGACTGATTCATCTACCCTCACAGCCTTGCCTTCCTAGCCTCTCAGTGCTGGCTCTAATTACTGGTTCCTTCTTTCTTGTTCTTTTTTTCTCATGTATTAGAAATACATGAATTACTATTCTATTTTTCATTTTTTTGAGTTTACATAAAAATAAAGGTACCACTCCCCCTTTGGCTCTCCTCGGAGCATATAAAAAGATCACTCTCCTCCACTTGCTGTGCTTTCTTTTACAAACCCCAGCTGACTAATTCTTAATCAACTTTCTGGTAAGATTTTTGGTTTCCCTTACTGTAACAAAATTCTCCTTTAAAAGATTTCAGTGTCATCAGAATTAACTCAAAGTCTTATCCCTCCACGTTAATGAAAATGACATTTAAAATAGTTTTTTTCTTACTTTTTTTGGTATTTCCAGAATCTCAACTCTAACCTGAACTTCCTTCTTATCACTTCTATTTGCATGACAGTATTGCTGTGGTTCAGGGGTCCAATACCCTGCATGAAAGTACCATGCTCGTCCCGGCCCCCCCACCGCCCCACCCCCCGAGCCAGCAACTTAGGCTTTATCAAAGAGCGAGTCACTTCAAAAAATTATTGGATTTTAAGGAATACATCTGTTTCTGTTCTCTTTTTTCATACCACCTCTTCTTTAGACCCCTCAAGAGCTGCAATTGGAAGAGAAAGCCTAGGGAATAGGGTATAGGATAAGAAGGCTCTCACTTGGGTGAGGACTTATCAGAAATTTCCAGTTGGGCTTTTCCAATTGCAGATCCTGTATATATGAGATAACTTTCATATGTGACTTCTCTATATGAGATGACTCTAATTTAGCCAGCCACTCTCTACTCGGTCTTGGTTAACTCTCTTCAGACTCTCATTCTTGACATCCCTTCACGTTCTACATCCTCATCCTGAACAGAATTTAAAATAACTATTTTTACAGGGTGACTCTATCTCCTGAATGACCTTCATCTAGTTCTGGGGAAACACACACACACACACACACACACACACACACAAAACCTCTTCACAATACCATTTACCTCTCCAAACTCTGATACCATTTTTATATTCTTGACTAAGAGGTCTGTGAGTCTTGGATCCAAATCCTTGTCATTTTCTTTTTAATACTGGCCCGGTGCCTTCCTTGGCAATTGCTTTTATGCTTTTATGGTGCCTACGCTGAAATTTCAGTTTTCACATCCTCTTACACTCCTTTTAATGGCTCAGGAAAACTCCTTTAGCAGTGAGCCTACGATGTTAATGTCTCAAATATCAAGAGAAAATTTCCATGATATCAAAGATATAACTCATGTCAGCTTAGCAGAGAAATGTACATGGCTTGTTCAAGAAAATCTAAATACGAATTCAGATATGCTAAATCCTTCACAGGCTTTGGAGATTTATATTAGTCCTCAGATTCAAAGATGAGAACTATATATTTGAGAACTACATGACATGAGAAGAGGCCATGAGGAGGGAGTGGCCTATTCAAATTATGGCAGAAATAAATCCAGATATATGTCTTCCAATATTTCATATATTAAATATTTCTTCGGAAAATTAGTAGAGCTTGAACACCTAAATTGGACAAAATATCCTAAAAACAGTCACAAATTCAGATTACACTAATTATAGTGGTATTAAAATCAACCCGTCCTCTAAATATGAATTTCATAGAAATATTAGATAAATAAGATATATCCAAAGTCTTTCTAAAAAAATAAAGATCTGCATGGATTGATTGAAGATTAAACAAGGCTTACCTTCTAACAAAGCTTTAGCAATAACAAATTTAGGAGCTTAGAAATAAAAAACTTCTAACCAAGCGACTATACAAATTAATCTAATTGGACCCATATATCTGTTATCAGACATGAAAATGAAGACAGCAACAATCTTTCAATTGTTACAGAAACTGTAGTATTAGACACTTGATAAGTTGATATGTTAACATAAAAATACAGGAACTTTCCTACTGATTGAAAGATCATTTCAGCAAATGAGTTTGTTTTAACCAGAGTCTTTTAGTTGAAGAAAAAAGGAATGCCATTCAAAAGGAGATGGTGGATCTCATGGAACCCAAGTAGAGGAAGGCTATCCAGGTTTCAGACGAACTGGTGCTGGGGTGTGACAAGTTTGCCACCAAAGGGTAATACAATCACTCTATTTTCTGCTTCTCTTTTCACATTTACTCCATTCTCCTTTCTCATCTGGCTAACCTTATGTTCTTATTCCCTTTGCATATGGAGCACTGTAACTACTGGTGCAGACATTAACCTATTGCGCCTCTTCTGAGAGCTGAACACACACTGGTCATTCATCTTTCATGTAAACTACCTGATAGGTGAACCCCAGCCCTGCTGGTCCAATCTGCTGTTGGCAAGAGACACAGGATTTTGTGATAATTATGGCTTCTCCTTGTAGGAATATGTCTGTTGTTGGGTTGCTTTGGGCCCAAGGGCTGTAGTAGTGTTGTACCAATTGTTATACTGTTAGACTTGAAGAAAATCGTATTATTTATTTACTTTTAGCCTTGTCTAGCACAGCAGGGATAACAGTTTCACAAATAAGGGATGAAATCCCACTTGTTTTTCTGATATCCTTCTCTACTCTTTTCTGGAATAGCCCTAATTTGAAAAAAAAAAAAAACTGGATCAGCCCTCACTGAACTAAGGTTCACTCAACTATGGTTGAGTGAGAAGGAGAGCTACCTCAGTTTTCTCTGGGCTATAAAAGTAGACCCATCTCCACCCAGGAAGTATTATTGACATAAAATTTTTTCCCAGGATGTGTTGAAGACATGAAAGAATAGCCTTGGCAAGGCACTAATTTTGTGACCATCTCTAATGCTCAGGATTCTCCTCTCAGCGTTAGACTGACATGGAAATGAGAATATATATGTGAGCACCACTACCACAATATCTGACTCATAGCAGGCCTTTAGTAAACGTAATTTGAATTAATCTAGATCTGCATGGTCTTGTATATATCTCACCATCTCTCCAAAGCTCCTAACTAATTTCTCTATTTGCCCAATGCCTGGAGAGTCCTCTCTTCTCCCTATCAACATCTTTGTTAACCCTGGAGAGCAAGGTGGAATTTTCATGCACATTTATTCAATTTGGATTTATACTTTCTTACCCTCTGGACTATATTGCAAAAGGGTGGAAAATTGGGAGGGTTAGTAGGGAGTTTATAAGTCCTGGGTGGCTGAGCTAAATCTTCTCCTGTACTCCTTTATGTCTACTTTTCTAACACCATGAGCTTTTTTTTTTTTATATATAATGTTTATTGTGCTTTAAGTGAAAGCTTACAAATCAAGTCAGTCTCTCACATAAAAACTTATATACACCTTGCTACACACTCCCAATTACTCTCCCCTAATGAGACAGCCCGCTGTCTTTGTCCATTCTCTCTTTTCATGTCCATTTCACCAGCTTCTAACCCCCTCTACCTTCTCATCTACCCTCCAGGCAGGAGATGCCAACATAGCCTCAAGTGTCCACCTGATCCAAGAAGCTCAGTCCTCACCAGCATCCCTCTCCAACCCATTGTCCAGTACAATCCATGTCTGAAGAGTTCGCTTCAGGAATGGTTCCTGTCCTGGGCCAACAGAAGGTCTGGGGGCCATGACCACCAGGGTCCTTCTCAGTCAGACCATTAAGTCTGGTCTTATTATGAGAATTTGGGGTCTGCATCCCACCGTTCTCCTGCTCCCTCAGGGGTTCTCTGTTGTGTTCCCTGTGAGGGCAGTCGTTGGCTGTAGCCGGGCACCATCTAGTTCTTCTGGTCTCAGGATGATGTAGTCTCTGGTTCATGTGGCTCTTTCTGTCTCTTGGGTTTGTAATCACCTTGTGTCCCCGGTGTTCTTCATTCTCCTTTGATCCAGGTGGGTTGAGACCAATTGATGCATCTTAAATGGCTGCTTGCTAGCGTTTAAGACCCCAGATGCCACTCTTCAAAGTGGGATGCAAAATGTTTTCTTAATAGATTTTATTGTGCCAATTGACTTAGATGTCCCCTGAAATCATGGTCCCCAAACCCCTGCTCCTGCTACACTGGCCTTCAAAGCTTTCACTTTATTCAGGAAATTTCTTTGCTTTTGGTTTAGTCCAATTGTGCTGACCTCCCCTGTATTATGTGCTTTCTTTCCCTTCACCTAAAGTAATTCTTATCTACCATCTAATTAGTGAATACCCCTCTTCCACCCTCCCTCCCTCCTCTTGTAACCACAAAAGAATGTTTTCTTCTCCATTTAAATTATTTCTTAAGTTCTTATAATAGTGGTCTTATGCAACTGACTAATTTCACTCAGCATAATGCCTTCCAGGTTCCTCCATGTTATGAATTGTTTCACAGATTCCTCATTGCTCCTTATCAATGCGTAGTATTCCATTGCGTGAATATACCATAGTTTATTTATCCATTCAACCATGAACTTTTATATACAGGAGCAAACCATGTGTTTTCTGGGCTTACAGTTTTCTTTCCTGACACTCCCCTTCACTGAATTATTAATAGTTTATGCTCCAAGCTTTTCAAATCCCCAATAATGTCATGTTCATGGATTTATAATATTCATAAAAATTATATTTAAGGGAATTTAATCAACCTAAGTTTCATTAAATTTGTTTTGTGTCATATGAAGGCTCAGAGGTACCGATTGTTTCTTCTAAGAACCTACCCACTCTCAAATCTTTCACATAGTTATAAACAAAACGTATCAGGTGATTAGGTTCTAATACTGGATTTTAGGCTTAACGTATCACTATTAACCTATGATACTGCTGCCTTCTTATTTGAGGTAAAATTTGCATCATTCAAAAAATCTTCAAGAAAATATTTTTAACCACTCTGTACTGATTCCACCTTTATGAAAAAATCTTATACTAATACATTCATTAAATCAACAACTATTTGTCTGCCTTGAAAAACAGGGAGAGAAAGACAAACATAAATAAGCCGTGATCTCTGGACTCAAAAAGCAGTGAAGCCATGTAAGTAAATCACGACAAGAAAGAATAATAGATGCTAAAATGGAGTTTGTATTTGAAAATAAGTGGGGTGTAATGGGTAAAGAGAGAAGTTCTGTCCAAAAGCTTCCGCTCTGAATGCATAACAAGTAAGATGGACTATCTACAAGCACTTAAGCCACTTTCTTTAAAATATGAGTTAAGCCCCCTCTGGATCTGCTTTAATTACTTCAAATCCCCAAGTAATAAAGAATCAATCATCAATTAAGTGTTTTTAGAAACCATAGAAGATACAAAATAGCTTTTTAGCATCATCTCTATTCACAAAAGATTTTGTATAATCAAGCATACTTAGTAAATTACTTTAGAGTTACATCTATAGAGAAAAAGTATTTCCAATTCAGTTGGCCTGGCTAGATTACTTTGAATATGTCACTAACAGAACCATAATTAGATGATTTCAATTTGAACTTACCAGTTACCTATGGTAACATACCTTGGCCATGTGCCCCTTGTGAAATTGCCCCTTTAACCTCCCAAATGCTTTTAAGCCAAAGAGGCACTGGAAGAGGGCCAGTCATCTAATAACCCTCTGGATGCCCTGGTGAAACCAGTTGCTTTGGAAAGGGCACAAAGGGTCTTGACCTTCTGTGGATAGCAACATATATAGACTTCTTGCCCAGTGTCTACCAAGATATATCTCCAGAAGTTCTAAAGATCAGATATAATTTAGAGAATTAGATTGAAATTAAATACAATTTAAAATTAAAAAGAACACTTTATATCTTATCCTAGCAATCTATAATAAAATGTTTCTTTTAAAGATAACACATATTATTAATTCTTTTTTTTTATAGCTAATATGTCTGAGTGCTTAAAATGTATAACACACTGTTTTAAACATCTTACCTGCACTAACTCCTTTAATCCTCACATCTACCCTATGAGTTCAGTACAATTCATATTATTATCTCCATTGTACAGATGGGGTTTCTGAGGCATAGGAGGATTAAGTGACTTGCCACAGATCGCACTATAGCAGGAGTTAGAGCTAAAGATCATAATTCCAGGCAACCTACAGTGTTGCCAACTTCAGAAACTTCTAGATTAAAACACATAGTTTTGGGCTCAACCCCTAGAGAATTTACATCAGTTTGTCTGGGTTAGGGTTCAGGAGTATCTTTCTATAAAAATTGACTAGGGTGACTCTGATGTGGTCTGGTTTAGGGATCATTATTGGCCTTATTAAACTGTCATAATAGTTTATGGGTTACTGCTTTAGAAGAGAATCCATGTTGCAGAATTCACCACCGACATAAAAAATAGAGTCAGAGGTAATTCACCTCACTGACTTTACCCTAAACAAAGTAAGGAAAGTTACTTTTGCTGAATATTCTGGAGAACTGAGAAATTATCATGTGATGGTTTAGTCCTTAATCTGGAGAAATTTCTGCAAAGTGTAATATGGAGCTTGATATAGAAATGCAGCATCCAGTACGATAAGTAAGGAAAAAGAAGGGCACCCTACATAGAAAGATATCAGTAGAATTTAGAAAAACTACAAGATTATTGCAGAACAAATGAGAATAAAGGCAGCTGTATCACTTATCTGGCCAATCATTTTTTCCTAACCCTGGGGTATGGAGCTTTGGAAATTTATCTTAGAATCCTACAGCATTTTATCTGTAGGAATAATAGTTGTTGTTGCTAGGTGCCATCTAGTCGATTATGATTTATAGCAATCTCTTGTGACAGAGTAGAACTTCTCCACAGGGTTTTCTTGGCTGTAATATTTAACAGAGAGGCAGTCTTTCTCCCACAGAGCCACTGGGTGGGTTCAAACCACCAACCTTTCTCTTGGCACTCGAGCACTTAACTGTTTGAGCCAGCAGGGCTCCATAGTAATATCAGCTTCCAATTCTTGAGTGCCTATTATGTTCTACACTCTGGGACTTCACAGCTAAAGTGATCAGATTTGTGTTTTTGAAAGTTCTGGTGGAGACCAGATTGTAGAATGGCTGAAGTAGAGCAGGAAAAAGAACACATTCTTATCATTAAGGGCAGAATGAATGGTAGAATGGAGCAGTAGATGACAGTGGACACGGAGGGAAGTAGATAGAGTCCAGAAGTGGCTAGGAGGTGACTATTTGAACAGATTAAACACCATTCCCCATGGAAGAGAGAGAAGAAAGATGAATTCCCTTGGTTCTGTCTTCAGCAGCTGTGTAGGTGGCAATGCCATATAGTGTTGTGGATATGTTAGGTGTAAGATTTTATGGAACATATAAGTGAGAAGTCAAGTAGACAGGTGGAAATGTGGGTTTGGAACTCAGTAGACATTTGTGGTTTAGAGATTTGAAAGTCATCATTGTAAAAATGGCATTTTATACCAAGACAGTATATCTGATCAAAGAGAAGATATGAATACAGTATGAACAGCTCACATAATTTCACTTTATCTTTACAACTGCCCTGTGACATAGGTTCAATAGACCCATTTTACAATGGACAAAACTGAGGCTCAAATAGGGTTTACTAAGTTAATCAGTGATGAAGCTGGGACTCAAATCTATGTCTGTTTGATTCCAAACTCTATACTTTCATCCATAAACTAGATTATAATTTAGTGACTATAATTATGATTGCTAACTTAGTAAAATAGGTACATACTTATGTTAGTTACACTTGTCTTAATAAAGCCTTAAAGAACTCAGCTATGTGTTTTTATAGTTAAGTATTTGACCTGAGCTATTCAGCCAAGTTACTGGTGCCAAGATGGACAAAACTATGAAGTACATTATTTACTTTAGTAGGATTTATTCCATTTTTGTGTGCTGTACTCTACATGTTGAGCACAAAGTAACCAACACCACTATGCTTAAAGTTAAAAACTCTTTTTTTGGATGGTGACAATATCATTGAGAAAAATAAATAACACATGTAAAACAATAGTGAACACACTCTATAACATAAATTTTAAACTGAGTTACAGACCCAGGATGATAGCCAGGAGAGTCAGAGAAGCCCTCAAGATAACACTGAAGAGAGATTTGGCTTCTTGAACATAAGTGGGGAGAACTTTCTAATTCATGAAAACTATCTAAAAAAAAAAAAATTTTTTTTTTTATCTAAATGATGGCCCAATGGAATACATGAGCAAGTCAACTTAATGGAACAGAGAAAAGATAAGGTATTCTAAACCAGAGAGGTACATGTTAGCGCGTAAGGCACGCTTTCCCAATCTCAGCACTGTGAACATTTTGTCATGAGGGCTATTCTCTTCCTTGTAACCTTTTTTTCCAACATCCCTGGTCTCTACTCACTAGATGCCAATAGTACTCCCCCAATGCGACAACCAAAAATGTCTCCAGACATTGCCAACTGTCCCAGGGAGGGGAGATGGGGTGGGCAATGCAAACTCACCCTGGCTGAGAGCCATTGGGATAGAGTAAGATACAGCCTTTATATGCACATAATCATTAGGTTCTCTACAACGGTACTGGTGTTCTCATTGAACTGCTGGTACCTCCAATGCTTAATGCCTCCCCAAACAATCTATTTTTGTAATATATAGTTCCATGGCACACATAAATGTGAAGCAAACTGATTGCTTGACTGAAATTTGTTTACCACCTGGCTCCGTCAAGAAAGATAGAGAGCTATGTTACGCCACTCACACATCCCTCCACTCCTGGAAAGCAAGTGACTGGATCAACCGAATGTATTCCTTGGCTCAGTGGGATTTAATTCTGTTACTGAGCCCACAGAGCCAGAAGAATTTCCCTAACTGAGAATTTATCTGAGAATATGTGTGGATGTTTGCTGAAGCAGGGGGTTTATAGTTGTCAAAGCTCTTCATAACTTCTTTTTTGTATGTTTGTAATCACTTTTCCTGAGTTACTTATTTTTATTTTTGAGGTGTTTCAGCTCACTCTTATCAGATGAAGATTTACTTTCTTAAGATGTTTTTTCTCAAATTAGGCAGTCTTCCTGGTACAAGAGCTTCCTGACCGTGAGTTACCTTTGCCTACCAACTTTGTTTACCTGAATCCTTTAGAAAAATTTCAATACCACAAGATTTTTCTCTGTATTTAACATTTAATCTTGCCCAGAAACATGGGTTTAAAATTCAGTTTTGCTTTGTCGGATAAATAAAGCTCAGTATTTTTGTTTTAAAAATTCTGTATTGCTTTAACAAATTTCTGAATGATGACATCAATATTTCAGTCAATTAAAGAATATAAACCTTCAAATATTTGTAGTTAACGTTTTTCGAAAACGACTTTAGAAAGACCCCTTTTGCTCAGTGCCGTTTACAGTAATGTTACACTCTGAATAATAGCCTAACGTTTGCTGTAAATTTATGAGGCTGCCATTAAATCGGCTGTACTGCTGACTGTGAAACAGAGTTGCTAATTATTACAAAAGAGGGGGCTGTGAAGGCAAATAATCTGGAAGTGCTTGATCTCGGCTAGCAGGACCAAAAATAATCTAACAACAAATTACACCACATCAGCAGCTGGTAGGTGTGGCAATTTCCGCTGCAAATGCATTTGGGCTTTTTTGTATGTTGTTTAAGTGGATGATATACTCCCAGGATCACTAAGGTCTTTGCACTTAATGAAATGATCAGCTTTTTATTTGATTTTTCCAGTGTTTTGAAATAAAAACTCTATTTCTTGCTGATTCTATAGAA
The DNA here is from genome assembly GCF_030014295.1 of Loxodonta africana. Taxonomy (NCBI): domain Eukaryota; kingdom Metazoa; phylum Chordata; class Mammalia; order Proboscidea; family Elephantidae; genus Loxodonta; species Loxodonta africana. The sequence goes on from NC_087349.1 coordinate 39,871,797, forward strand.
ATAGTTTGTTATGCTTTTTTTTGAAATAGAACAGGCAGAGATTGATGAACACTACTGGACAGAGAGAGTTAAGTGTTTGAGAGAATCACAGGTTATTTTTCAGGGCAAATGAAAATTTATGTCACAGCCTTCTTATACCTCCATAGGCCCACCTAGGAACTATTAGCCCTCTCCAGTGTGAGGGAAAATGAAATCTCGTTGAAACAAGGTCACGTAGAAAGAACAGATTCTCTCTGTACGTTCTGAAAAGGCTGACCTTGAATCCTGTTCATTCAGATTATCATAAAGAGATAGTTTCATGTTTTGGATTGGGGAGCTCATAGAAAGCAGATACAATGGAGAGCACATTTAATTATCAAGGTTATGTTCCTCAGCAATTCATGGAAGACAAAATTTCATAAACCAAAAAACAAAAAAAGAAAGAAAAACTATTCAACCCCTAAAGAAGCAAAGACAGGCAAATTAAAATTTCCCACCTATCCAAGTGGAAAACACCTTCAAAATCATACTAAAGCATGTGAAGAATCTGATGAGATGGCTACTTTTGTTCACTGCCACCATAAATCTGTACAAACTTTCTAACTCAGGAAATGATTTCAAATCAATTCTAAAATACTAATCAGAGTCAGACAAAGATTTTTGTAAACAATGGACTGGATAGCATTATTAGCCACAGAATACTGAAACACATTCTCATTTGGTAGTGTATTTCTCAATCATTAAAGTCGTGCATTTAAAGTATATTTAGGAAGATGTGAAAATTTTAATGATTTAATTTAAGGTAAAAAAAACTGGATAAAGACCTATGATTGCAAATTTTAAAAAGAAAAATTCACTAATATTCTAGCTTTCTTAAAATTAAAAAATGATTTACTATTGTAAAAACTGAGCAAACATTTCTATACAAAATTGATTTATGCTTAAGCAAAAGTCTATTTGGTGTCAAGGGAAGTTATATGGTTTCAGGAAGGGTTTAAACCTAGGCTTAAGTGAGCTGATTTCAAATTATTTTGAGAATTAAAGGCCAGACCCCAGGAGGAGTAGTTTTCATTTTTCATAAAGATAAGCAAACAAGAAATACTCTCCTGCTTGAATGTGTATCAGTTTCTTTGTTTGTTTGCTTGTACCTTTAACTTATACCTGAGAAGTAAGTATGGGGTCTCATTGCCTGTCATATTTCTGTGTCTAAGATTTTATGCTGCTTTACCAAAATTTACCCTTATCCTGTTTTTATATTTGTGCAGATGCGAGTGCTGAGGAGCACAGTTCACAGAAATAAACAGTTGAACACTGAAGGTGTGTTCTGACAGCCCTGGCACTGGATACTTCCTAAATTGCATGCTAAAAACCACATAGTGCTGTGTCATCAGGAATTGTTTTCTAAAGATCAATCTCTTGATAATTTAATTAGACCTTCTCTCTACATTGTTGAAAGCAAAAAATTGGAGCCCACTTGAGATGATACAAAAGATGAGATTGTCAGTAAGAATGACTTGATCAGAGTTCTTACAGAGTAGCACGCTTTCATAATAATTCCAAGAATAATTCAAAGGATGCACAAAACAGGGAGAGGTCCCTAACCTCTGGAACAGCCAGCTCCCCAGAATCTTCCTGCATCAGACACTCTCCGGAGCACATGATCACCAAGATCTGAACCATCCAATGAGGAGTATGAATTCCCTCTACAAAGTTTTGAAAACACTCTCACCAACTGTTTTCCTATAAGGTCTTGGAAAACAAATATCAGATTAGAATTGACGCTGTACTTAGTAGAACAGTGCATAATAATGGCTAACTGGTATGATCGGAAATACACATGAACTGATCAAGGTAAAAGATGTATATTTTATGTACCCCCAAATTTGCCACAATCTGCCTTACAACTTCTAAAGTTTTATGTACTCCGTGAATTGCAGTTGTGTCCTTAAGGGAATACACATAAAACGAAGAAAGACATAAAACTCTAACCTACTTCTTTGGTGCTTCATTTATAAAAGGCTGAATGATGCACATATTTCAAGTTACCCTTCCATTTGGCACCCTGGAATTTTATGTGACTCTGGGAAATGCACCATAGTAATTTTAAGTGCAGATGAGAATATGTCTTTCTTTTGGTAAAGTGGGAGAAGGGAGATTGTGGAAAGGGAAGATAAGAGAACTGTGAAGGTATCTCCGTCATAAATGTTCATCAGATAGAGCAGTTTTAGGAAATTATGCATACGGAAGTGGATAATAAAAACTATCCATGAAATAATAGAAACAGTGTATGGGGGAGAGGTAGTATGCGGTATCTCTGTACTTTCTGCACAATCATTTTGTAAACCTAAACCTCTAAAGAATAAAGTCTATTAAAAAACAAACAAAAAAACTATCCACCACAATATATTCTTTTTTTTTTTTTTTATGTCTTACTGTCACTCCAGTGATATATACAATTTGAGGACCACCGAGTTAAAACATCTAACAAAGGATATTAAAATGTGTCTTACTGGATACTGCATGACTAAAAAAAATGACTAGTGATTAATAATACCCTGGTGGTACAGTGGTTAAGCATTTGGCTTCTAACCAAAAATGTTGGCAGTTCAAATCCACCTGCCTTCCCTGGAAACCCTACAGGGCAGTTCTACCCTGTCGTATAGGGTTGATATGAATCAGAATCAACTCGATGGCAACAGGTTTGGTAGTGATTCATATCTTGACTCATACCTCTCTATTAGTTCCCCAACAGAGAACAAAGCTCTGGGGGCGTTCTAAACTGAGTTTGGCTGTTTACTATGAGGAGTGAGGAAAGGACAGCACCTACAAAAAAGGCAAAAGGTGAGGAAAAGTGCATGAAATTAATGTGTATGACCTAAACCACAAATTTACTTTACTTTCAGTATTTTTATTATGGAACTAAAGCTACCTAAGACTTTAAATCAAGGATATCCAATATTTCTTTGATTAAAAATAATTAATTTAAATCTTGGAGCTCTTAATCTTCATGTCTGGTATCGCACAACATAAAAATACCAGTGATGGAATGTTTGATTCTAGTCCAATGTTTGTTAAAATCGCTGATAGAAATACACACAATTCTTAGATATTCCAAGAACCATTTCTAGATACTATATTGATATATTTTCCTTGTGATTAAGATGGTTTAATATTTACTTTTTCAAGTAGAAAATTTTTTTTGTTCAATTCCTTCTCTCCCCCAAAAAGCTTGTACTTTTGGGTACATGAAAATACTTATCATATGATATTTTTTACTTCATGATATAAAGATTAGGTCAAAATTAAAATATATGTTCTGGTACCTTTAACTTCAGAAATGATTACGTATTAAATTAAGTAATCTGGATCATTGCCTACTCTAAATAATTTTACACTGTATCCTACAAAGAATAAACTAAAATTTGACTAAAGAAGACAAATTGCCACTTTTCCATGCTGCCACTTGTTATTTTGTTTCATATAAAACTCTGAAAGAGAAAATTTACTTTCCGTAATTTTGAAGGATTTTGCTATTTTTCTACTAATAAAAAGGAAGAATTTTTGTGTTCAAAACCATTTACTGAAAGAGTTCTGGCTTCTGCTCTCTTCTGATTAATCTCACAAGGAGTTATTTCTTTGAGCAGCCATCAAATGCATAGTATTAGCATAAAACCATAACTTTGCTTTTCACTTTTGCCAATATTATGCTGCCATCTGATTCATAGGCAGGTTTACAGGCATCCATCCTGTTAAATATATTTTAAATTCTAAAAAAATTACTCACTTGTCAGCTTTTTATTAACTCTTATGTCATGTACATTCAGACACATGGACACATGGTCAAGATAGGCAATGCTTAATCATACAGGAGCACAGGAGATTTAAATAGAATTCATGTAAGATTTGCAACTAGTTAGAAACTGGCTTCGGGGACAAAACACATTTTTTCCTGAAAAGAAAAACATGGTCGGGGATAAGAATGAAAGCATCAGTGCATTTTGCAGATAAAAATTTGACATATGATTGAATTCGAGTGCAAACAATTTCATTGATAACGAGAATAGAGGAAACCCTGGTGGCTTAGTGGTTAAGAGCTAAGGCTGCTAACCAAAAAGGTCAGCAGTTCATATCCACCAGATGCTCCTTGGAAACCCTATGGGGCAGTTCTGCTCTGTCCTGCAGGGTTGCTATGAGTCGTAATCGATTAGATGGCAAAGGTTTTTTAATGAGAATAGATGTGTAAATATTTATTCTATACTCATAATAAAATAAAAAGAGGTATAAGCTCATTCAGGAAAGTCTTCTGTTTTGTTTCCTTACAATGTAGAAATGATGGTAATTTCCACTTTTGAATAATAACAGTGTTTATTGCTACTAAACATACTACGAATAATGAATGGTATTAAATTTTGTAGAGGTAGTCATTTTTAAAACATTAACTTTAAAATTTTTTTTTATTTTTGTGAAAGTGTGCATACGCAAAGATACACGATTTTAACAATTTCTATAAGTACATTTCAGTGACATTGATTGCATTCTTCAAGTTGGGCTATCATTCTCGCTAACATTCCCAAATTTTTCTACCACCACTATCTTATACTTACTGACCTCTAAGCTTCCCATTCAGCCTTTCAAGTTGCTGTTGACATTTGATCTCACGTAGATAATTCTTTAAAACTCTTTTGAAGGATTGCCTATATAAAATAATATTTCAAGTAAGTTAGGAAGATAAACCCTATAGTGAGGAGATTATTTGATTTAAGCTTTACTGACTTTTTTCCTCATCTGATAAGACAAATGAGAATGTATGAAGTGATTAATTCATTTGTTAATTTAATAATATGTATCCATTGAATATCAAGCTCTCTTTTAGCTCCTGAAGATACTTTGGAAAACAAAAGGAACATGGGTCACACCACATGGTGCTTATATTCCACTGAACAAAAGAGAGAATAAACAGATAAACAAATAAATATACAACGAAATTTCGAGTCATAATAAGTACTATAAAGAAAACAAGGAAGGGAGAAATAAAGAAGTGCAATTTTAAATAGGGCAAACAAGAAAGACTTCTTGGAGAAGGGGACATTTAAGCAGAGATCAAAAGATGTGCTAAAGCAAGTCACGCTACTATTTGGGAAGACTTCCAGAAAAAAAAAAAAAAACAGCAGAGTCCCTGTGAGGATAAACATGTCTGAGAAATAGTAAGGAGGTCAGTGTAATTGAAACACAGAGAAAGAGAAAAAAGAAAGAGAGAAAGGAAAAAAATGAGGTGAGAGCCATAGCCAACCATTTGACTATGCTGGGCATGATTAGCCATGGAAAGGACTTTAACTTTGGAAAGAGATCCTAGGAAGATCTTCCAGCTACAACAACATCTAAAGTAATCCCCACAGAAGAAATTTACAAAGTAAACTGCAATATATATTTAAAAATCATTTTCACTTAATCTCCTTCTCATTCATACAATGGATTTTTATAGATTTTAAGACAAGATTCATAACTATTTAATATTTGGAGATATGAGATGAACAGATGGAATAGATGCTTGAGTCTCTTTAACTAAAACATAGGATTTAAAGAAAGGCCAAACAAAAATTAATTTACCAAAAACTGGTACTATTTTATAAAGATTAGTCTGTTGATTTAAATTGACTCAATTAAGCAAAAACTAAACACCACTGAAAGAACTTTAGGCTAACACTGAGGTGGAAGTTCCATGAGGAGAGAGCAGTTCCAAAGCCCTTACCAAACCTTCTGAAAACCACCACTACGTTTAGAGAGAAAAATCAAAAGGAATTATGTATATGTAAATGCAATTCACCATCAGTAAAGAAATGTCAACTTGATGTGCTGAGTAAGATTATTGTTTAAAAAAGCACCAGTTTCTTAAGTAATAAATACCAAAAATAAATGCATTTTGGAAATAAAATATAGATTTGATATAAAATTAATGGAAAGTTACAAGATGTTAAATGCAATACTAGAACGTGAGTGAGAAATAGCAAATCTACTGCCCCCAAAGCTACTGTCACTGAAATAATTCTACTGCATTGAAAAAAAAAAAAAAAAATCAAGGAACATTTGTCATCCACATTGTATTCTGGTTCTAGAATACAAAATGTTACTACTGCTTTTGTAACAAGTTGCAGTGCAATGAATTAATTAACGTGGCCCTTCTGGGCATAGTCTTTGTGACTCCCACACAATGATTGGGTGGGACCATGCAAATAAGGTGTACGGAACCCATGATGGTTAAGGTTATGCTTCCACTTGGTTAGGCCATGATTCCCAGTCCTCCATTTTGTGATGTGTTGTAAATCCTAGCCTCTATGCCTATGGTTATGATCCCATTTGAGAGTGAGTGGTCTCTTATGTTAATGAGGCAGGATTAGCATGGGATGTATACTGAGTCTCCCCTGACTAGAGGGTGTGACTCAAGTCACCGCCCTTACCACCCTTATTCAAGTCACACTCTTGCAATGACTTGTCCAAGTAAGGGGAGTTTCCCTGAGGGTATTGTCTGTATTCAATATGTATATGAATGCTCTGGCAAAGCTCTCTCTCTGCATCTGGATCCTGCATCTGGCTCATCATTGTCCTTGGAGCTTGAGCCAGCTGCCTGCCATCTAGCCTGTTGATTTGGCTTTGTTGGCCTCTGCAGCCACATGTGTCAGGAGAAGTCTGCAAGTCCCACAGATTTTGTACTTGCCACCTTCCACAACCCATGTGAGTCATTTCCTTGATATGGTTCATGAGTCCTGTGAGACATTACAGGAAACTACAGAACCCAAAGACAGGAGGGAGCTTACTAGGAGAGGAAGAGTAGTTGATGTTAGAGATGATGGAGTGTTACAGCAATTTGGAAAAGCTGGATATTCAGGGAATCTTTAAACACGACCTCATAGGAACCAGCTTTTTGCTGATCCTTTAAAAGAAATTATTCATTTACAAGTCCAACCACAACATATACAAACTTTTTAGTAAAAAGTGAGTTTCTATTTTACCCCATGAGAATTTGGAAAGTAAACACATGGATGGTCCACCTTCCAGACACTAAAATGCCATGATTTTGATTCACCTGAAGGATTCATGAGCTTCATTGCTGCAATAGCATCAAGTTGTCACTGTGACTATCTCTTATCAATCAGCCCAGATGGTACAATATCACTAACCCAAAATACCTTTATATAGGGCCTACTCTAGACTACAATCTGCACCTATAATTTATTCACATATTTTTTATTAGGACACTGCTTTAGTTATCAAGAAATTTAATTGCACAACTATACTAATCAGTCTTTCTCAGATGTATTGTAGATTTTCTTTATTTTCTATATTCCATTTTTTATTCCAGTTTGTTGCTTTTATCTGTTTTGCTCAGTCTATTGAATGTCCAAATCTTTAAAAAGACAACTGTAAAAGACAGGTAACCATAACAAGTTGCTGTCAAGTCTGCTCCAACTCACAGTGTCCCCCTGTGTGTTAAGAGTACATCCGTGCTCCAGAGAGTTTCTAATGGCTGATTTTCAGAAGTAGTCTTCCAGGCCTTTCTTCCAAGGAGCTTTTGGGTGTACTCAAACCTCCAACCTTTCAGTTAGCAGCCTAGTGCTTTAACTATTTGAAGGAGCCAGGGACTCCTAGGTACTAATAGTCTGCATTTATTTATAAACATAATGTGTGTCAATGCACTGTCCTAAATATACTGCCTAGGTTTCTTACTATTTCTGTGTGCCTTAGAGTCAATTCCAACTCATAGTGACCTTATAGGAGCTCTGGTAGCACAATGGTTAAGCCAATAGTTCGAACCCACCAGTAGTTCTGCTAGAGAAAAGACCTGATGATTCGTTCCTGTAAAGATTACAGCCTACGAAACCGTATTGGGCAGTTCTACTGTGTCATATGAGTCAGAATGAACTTGATGGAATACAATAACAGGCTTCTTAAGTCTCACACCTATTCTATGAGTTATAGTATTATCATTGTCTCCACTTAAACAAAGGAGAAAACTGAGGTTGAAGAGGGAAAATAACTTACTTATGGCCAAAAAAGTTAATGAGGAGATGGCACCAGAATATACCATGTATTCTGAACTCAGGGCCTGTGCTCCCAGTTGCCATGCTAAATCATCTGTGAAGGAACCAGGGTAAGGCATCTTGGTGGCAAGGTCGGTGGATGTTTGAATCTCCATCATGCCAGCTCAGAGGTTATTATCAGTGGGCACGTACAATTTATTTGAGTAATGAATTAATTGGTCTGATGATGAATTAGCTAAGTCCTAAGCTCATTACAGTATAATTATATTAAATTAATGGATTATAAAAATAAAAATGAGTGTTGTCATAGAAAACTGCTTATACTGTACTTGGGTCAAAAGTACTAGGATCTTATTTCTATACAGTAAATGAAGACCAGGCTTAAATTTTTCACTGTTTATATGCCTTCTCAAGTTTAAAACAAGCAGATTCTGAGTCTTAGAGATAATGGTTTTTTATTATTAATCCATCCATGTTTAAGGATTAATACATTTCTTGTTTTTGAAGAATATATCTTTAAAAGCATTCTATAGAAAATATGAAAGAATGTCTTCATAAAGTTAATATCATTGAGGAATCACAAACTGAGATAATTACATGTTTAATGTTTAACTTGGTTTCAATTGAAGTACTTCTTATCACACAGCTGGGTGCTATTAGGGAGAGCTCTTCTATCTGAGCCCATTCACTCTCCGGTACACAACTTTAATTCTATTATATTTAAATATCAGTTGTGACTGTTTTGAAGAATGCTGACCGTGAAGAACTACTTTACTATTCAATCTCATCCCATAAGTCTGTAATACTTATTTCAGAGACCATAAAGCGTGTCAAAGGACTAGAAACCTGGGTTGGTAGATCCCGTTATTTTAGTCAAATTCACTCCTTCCATATCCAACTGTGTTGTTTATTTCAAAGCATAAGGCCAAGTGATGTATTTGATGTATTTAGTGGTAATATAATGATCATTATAATGCAAAACTATCTGATGAAACTTTTATTATATTTTTATAATTTTGATTATTTCAATCTCATCATGAAAAATCAACTGTTTTAATATCCCTTATTTTTTGCACATTCTTTACATGGACACATTATACTGGTCCCTCGTTATCCATGGGGAATTGGCTCCAGGGCCCTACCCTTCCCCCACTCCACCTCAGTGCATACCAACATCTGGGGATGCTCAAGTCCCTTATATAAAATGGTATAGTATTTTCATATAGCCTACACAATCCTCCTGTGTACTTTAAATCATCTCTGGATTACTTATAATACCTAACACAACGTAAATGCTATGTAAATAGTTGTTATAATAGTTTTACTTTTTGGAAATTTCTGGAATTTTTTTTTCTAATATTTTCAATCCGAGATTGGCTGAATCCACGAATGCAGAACCCGCAGATACGGAGGGCTGACTGTATTTGCAAAAAAATACGGTAAGTACCAGGCTTATGCTTTATTTCTTCTTTTCTACTTCTGCACATTCGATAACTTGCCATGCATGTTATAATTAGTATGACTTATTCCTGCACCTTCCCTTCAGATATCACAGCTACTATCCATATTTGGAGGCCTGGTGGTGCAGTGGTTAAGAGCTTGGCTACTAACCAAAAGGTAGGCAGTTTGAATCCACCAGCTGCTTCTTGGAAACCCTATGGGGTAGCTCTGCTCTGTCCTATAAGGCCACTAGGAGTTGAAATCAACTCAACTGCAATGAACTTTGTTTTTAGTGCATGTTCTAACACTCTCTCTCCTAGACTGTTATGACACCTCCTAAATATGCTGTGCTTTCACAAGCATTGCCATCTTCACATCAATGCAGAAGAAGAAATAAGAACTGAACAGTAATCCAAACTGTAGATTGATAGTTTACAACGAGACGAGAAAAAAGGATGCCAAATAATTAATGAGGACTTTATCTGTGCAGACGTTATCTTTTTTTTTTAAATCCATAGTACAGCTTGTTGGAATATTTCTAGTAGTTCAATTACACCCTGGTTGAGTTTTGTGGTAATAGAGAAAATAAATCTTATCAAAGCTTAGTAATATCAATTAAGTTGGTTGATTGAGTTTCAAAGAGAGCTTTTACTAACACTCTATGTATGTGTTCAGTTTTATCTTGAATTCTTTACTTTCACTCTGTCCTTAGGCTCTTAATTTCATCTGCTACTATTTTAGACTTATTTTACTACTTATTTTAACGGTGTGACAAAGGTGAAACTTGAAAAGGTGCTACTTTTCTGGATGGCCAGATACATTAGTAAAAGCGTCTTAGTTATCTAGTGCTGGTGTAACAGAAATAGCACAGGTGGATGGGTTTAATAAATAGAAATTTATTCCTTCAAAGTTTAGGAGGCTAGAAGTCTGAATTCTGGGCACCAGCTCCCAAGAAAGGCTTTCTCTGTCTGTTGGGTCTGGTGGAAGGTCTTTGTCATCAATCTTCCCATGGTCTAGGAGCTTCTCAGTGCAGAAACCCCAGGTCTAAAGGATGTGCTCTGTTCCTAGTGCTGCTTTCTTGGTGATACGAGATCTCTCTCCTCTCTGCTTGCTTCTCTCTTCTATATTTCAAAAGAGATTGACCCAAGATACAACCTAATCCTGTAGATTGAGTCCTGCCTTATTAATATAACTTCTTCTAATCCTGTCTCATTAACCTCATAGAGATTAGAATTTACAACACATAGGATAATCACATGAGATCATGAGATCACAAAATGATGGGCAACCACACAATACTGGGAATCATGGGCTAGCCAAGTTGACACATATTTTGGGGGGACACAATTCAATCCATAACAAAAGATAAAACCCCATTCTGAAAGAACAAGGGAGGAGGGGAGCTGCTTCCCTTATTTTCAACAGGGAGAATTAAAACCTCTTATTTTCAATTGGTATTTGTCCTACAGAGGACAGGCAGTTGAGAACTGTGATAGCTAACGTACTCTCTCGGACATGACCACTTGAGTTCAAGTTCTCTTCTTCTCTTGATGATCCCCTTGCCTCCAGGGTCTGCATTGTCCACACTGTTTTATAATTATTTTATGTAAATAGTATAAAACGGAAATCATCTCGTGTCTCTCCTTGACATTAAAAATATATAGTCGATTCCGACTCAAAAATATATATATTGTTTTAATTCCTATGTTCAGTTTTCCTCCTCATTCTCCTTTGGGCTGCCTTGTTAATCTGATTGGCAAACTTGATAGTGAGACTGAGACTTCACACTAAAGGAGTTCACATCTTAATGGAACAAAGGAACTTAAACATATAACAGCAAATCAGTGTGGCAAGTTATGGTAAAGATACAGTGAAACCTGTGAGAGCTGGAACTCAGTGGGACTGCCTTGTTTTTCAGGGTCTCACGAATTTTCCGCCTTTGACAGGGTGCAATCTTACCACTTTTCTATTCTTGTTTTAGTGGAATATATTTGAGTGTTCTTTCTCTGACAGGTTTCTGCCTTACTTAGTTTCTGGCTTTCACAGGTTTTACTGTATACACAGGGACAGAACAAAAGGGTTAACAAAGCCTTCTCAGCAGTGCCCATGCTTGCCTGTGAAAAGTAGGAAGTTTGTCAGGCAGATGAAGGACTAAAGAACATTCCAGGCAAGCTCTCTAATTTGCGTTTGCCAAGAGTTAGCCATTTTTCTTACAGTAAACTGCATTCTAACTTTTAAAGACCTGGCTTTCTTCTGTTCTATTTTGTCATTCTGGTTCTTGCCCAGAAAGGCCTTTGTGGCCTATCTCCTTATAAAAAATGACCAAGAATTTTATATATTTTGTTGAATTCATTCACTATATTTCATATATTCTAACTCATAACATCATAAAAATGCCTGTCATAGCCAAAGATAGTCATGAAAAAAGGTTTAATTTGATTTTCAGAAAGAATCAACTTTAGTGAGGTCATATTTTTGGATGGTGTGATAGACATTACGAAAACTGTATTCTCTGTCTTTGCAAAATAAATATCTCCAGTGACCTTGATTCTCCTCTTAGAAGTCTATGCTAGGGTACATGTTTCTTTAATTTTTTAATGCACTTATTTCTTTCCGAATGAATTATGTCTGTAAAGCTTTGTCCCTTTAACAGACTTGTTCACGCAGCATAATGAAAGAAAGGGACACCAGTATACTACAGCTAAAAAGGCTGCCTTTGAATGCTCATTACAAAACAAAAGAACAAGAAATCAACATCAGCAGAACATACAAAAGTAGGAAAAAAGAATTGCCAATCGCTCTAAAACCTTAACAAAATTTACTCATTGAAAATATAATGAAAATCCATCCTTCATGCTGGCAGAAAAGAAGAGTGTTCAAATTTGGTTCCCCATTGGAATGAATGCTTCCCCGGCTGGGTAACAAATGAAAATTGGATCAGGGACACATTTTCAATGAAAAGACACACTTCCAGATGGCTTCTTGGCAAAGGAAAGGCACGAGTTGATTAAACTGTCATGTGATGTCTTCAAAGTCAGCAGAGTGCAGCTTAGCAACTTCTTGTTGAGAAGGATAAAGGAGGACATCCAGGTACTAGGCATGGTTGTGACATTATTAAGATTTAAAATTACTTTGCAGTTTCATTGGTTTCCTGCCATCGCTTTCAATAAGGAAAAACAGAATAATCTGAAGTAGGAACAAAATTTCAAGCTAAATAGAACTTGAATTTCTAATTCTTAAAAATCTTAGTACTGAGCACTCTTCTCATAAAGCACATTTTACTTTTCAAGAAAAACATAATGCACGTGTTCCTTTATAGGCACTGTTATTTCAAGGATAATTTAGATTTTGCATTCCTTAACATTTCAAATAGTAATGGGAGGTACTATGGGTACCAAAGTGCAACATGTCCCCTAATGCTTGCTTATCTATCATCTCTGTCCACTCTCCTGGTAAGAAATCACTATTTTGCTGTCCAAACTACACTGGCCCCATCAAGAGAGTTGTTAATTACATTGTTTCTAATCCACCTGCCTTGGGAGGGCCAATTACAATACCCAATATTGTTGGTTTCAGTGTTTGGTGCAATGGTGGCATATAACTCAAGTAGAGCACTCAGCATCCATTTTAGGAACTAGTATAGAAGCTGGGAAATGGTTACTATGCTTCTGGTGCTCCTTGATACTAAAGAGCTTGCAAGTCCATTGCTGCCACATAGTGAGAGCCAGCCTGCCTGAGAATAAAGGAAAACCTAAGAAAATAGAGATAAAGCAGGGAGGAAAACAGAAACATAGTTTTATTGGCATTATTTCTGCTATACTTAAAAGCATCTGCAAACTTATAACAGTCAATTATAATAGCCATTAATATATTCACTGAATTATGAGTGAATATATATGCAAGTGAAAGTTGGACAATGAATAAGGAAGATGAAAGAAGAATTGATACCTTTTAATTATGGTGCTAGTGAAGAATATTAAATATACCATGAACTGCCACAAGAATGAACAAATCCGTCTTGGATGAAGTACAGCCAGAACGTTTCTCAGAAGCAAGGGTGGTGAGACTGCATCTCACATACTTTGGACATGTTATCAGGAGTGATCAGTCCCTGGAGAAGGACACCATGCTTGGTAAAGTAGAGGGTCAGCAAAAAAGAGGAAGGCACTCAATGAGATGGATCCACGCAGTCACTGCAACAATGGGCTCAAACATAGTGACAATTGTGAGGATGGCGCAGGACTGCAGTGTTTTGTTCTGTTGTACACAGGGTCGCTATGAGCTGGAACTGACTCTATGGCATCTAACAATAACAATATATTTCTCTAAAAGAAAAGTATCTACAATTGCAGACACATGGTCTGGAGAGTTTAAGATCTTTGAAGTAAGAGACTACATCATCTTCAAATTTTTCTCTCTCGCAAAGTAGAACTCGTAAGACTTTTTGAATATAATTAAGTACTGATTTCCCTACCTATAAAATATTATACTCAAACTCATCAGGGAACATTGTACCTATTATTATACTCACAAGTGTACTGTTTCTCAACCTCACTGGAGTTCATTTTTTGGTTTTCTTTTTTTTTAATTTTCACATTCTTATCTCAGTGTGTCACCGTATTTGACAATGAAAAAAGTAATAATTAGATATTCAATCAGAGAGTGACTACAAGACTTAAATTCTATTTATACTTTTCTAGAGAGTATTTCGGGACTTTGAATCCACCAGCTGCTGCTTGGAAACCCTATGGGGCAGTTCTACTCTGCCCTACAGGGTCGCTGTGAGTCAGAATTGACTTGAAGGCAGTGTGTAGAGATTATTTCATAAAAACATGCATGAGCATATTCATTCATAATTGTGATAATTATGTATAGTATCATTATAACACTGTGCTTTTCACCTAGTGCTTTCTGCACTGTAAAACACTTGTATGCATACTACTTCATTCTCCCTCTTCATCTTCTTTGCAAGATACCTACTATTTCAATAATAATAAAAAAAATTGGCAGAACACAGCTGGGCTAAAAAGTCATCAACAAACAAACATACATACTGAGCAAATAAAAAATACTCTCCTAGTCATTTTTGTTGTTGTTTATTCTTCCTTTTTTTCTTTTTTTGGTAATTCCCAGAAGTGTAAGTTGAAACAATTCTTTTAATAGACCAATATATTTGGAGCAGCACACCCTGGCCATAAGATCCCCCTCTCTTCTTCTCCTCTTACAGGACTTACTTTCCCTAGTACTTATCTCAACTTTCTTGACTCTTCTCTTTCCTTGATTTATGGAGAGAAGTTTAGCTCTATGCCTACCTCTCAGATATCTACATCCCCCATTCCACTCATCAAAATTTTTCCTACTTGCTCTTTTTAGGTTTTGCCTTACTGAGCCTACTGACTTTTCCCTGAGTGTTTCATTTCATTATTGGAAAATAACAAACTTTTACAACTTTTTATTTTGAACTAATTTTAGACTTACAGAAAAGTTACAGAAGTACAGAGAGTCCTCATATGCTCTTCACCTAGCTTCTATAAAGTTAAATTAAGATTTTACAATCCATGGTAGAACTAGTAAAATAACGAGATTAGTATTAGTTTGATATTTTAATTAAATTTCAGACTCTCTTCAATTTTTACTGATTTTGTCATCAGTGACCACATTCTGTTCCAGGCTCCTACCCAGGCTCTCACATTGTACTTAGTTGTTACTTCTCCATCTAAAACCAGTCTTCTGGTTAGCAGTCAGTGCTTAATTATTTGTGTCACCCAGGGACTATTCTTTGTCTCCTTCAATCTGTGATAGTTCTGTTTTTCCTTGTCTTCCATGATCTTGGTGCATTTAATGAGTGCTGATCAGTTATGTTTTAGAATGTCTGTTAATTTGAGTTTTCATGAATATTTATTTTCTTCTATGAATTAAAATGCAATATGATGATTATGGATTTTGTTGCTCAAAGTTTTCCATTTCCAGCCATTAGGTGCTACTTCTGGTTGGCTCCTGTGTTCTACTGATAAGCTTTCATTCTCTTTGAGCATTTTCTTAGTCTCTGATGCTACAAAATGCTCCTGGCTCACCTTGTATTTTATCTATCCTAGGTTGCCATGTGTCAGAATGAACTCAACATTCCTTTTACTGGCTAATGGGTTTCAGAAGCCAAGATCTGAGCATTTTAATTAAGGTTTCAAACAAAGTACTTAAAAAGCCGTGTTTATTAAAGGTTTGTTATGTAGTGATTTTACCAGCATTTTTATCATTTATAAATTACTAAGTGTTTCTGAAATGTAGATGTGACTCATTTTTTGCCCAAAATAATTATCTGCTTCACAGTTTTAACAAATAAAGAGAAAGAATCATCCATGTTTCAATGGCAATAACATTACTTTTATCGAGCTTTTAATTTAGAATGTTATGGATTGAATTCTTTCCCCTAAAAAATGTGTATCAACTTGGCTAGGCCATGATTGCCCAGTATTGTGTGGTTGTCCACCATTTTGTGATCTGATGTGATTACCCTATGTGTTGTAAATTCTAACTTCTGTGATGTTAATGAGGCAGGAGTAGTTATTTTAGCAGGTAGGACTCAATCTACAAAATTAGCTTGTATCTTGAGTCAATCTCTTTTGAAATATAAAACAGAGAATGGAGCAGAGAGAAGAGGGACCTCATATCACCAAGGAAGAAGAGCTGGGAGAAGACTGTATCCTTTGGACCCAGGCTACTGTGCTGAGAAGCTCATAGACCAGGAGAACATTGATGACCAGGACGTTTACCCAGAGCTGACAAAGAGCAGCTGGTACCCTGAATTTGGACTTCTAGCCTGCTAGACTATGACAAATTTCTGTTTGTTAAAGCCATCCACTTGTGGTATTTCTGTTATAAAAGCACCAGATAACTAAGACATAGAACATTGTTAGGTGCTGTCAACTCCATTCCAACTCATAGTGACCCTATGTACCACAGAATGAAACACTGCTCGATTCTGCACCATGCTCACAATCGTTATGGTTGAGCCCATTGTTGCAGACACTGAGTCAATCCATCTCATTGAGGGTCTTCCTCTTTTCCACTGACCCTGTATTTTACCAAGCATGACATCCTTCTCCAGAGGCTGATTCCTCCTGACAACAAGTCCAAAGTATATAATATGCAGTCTCACCATCCTTGCTTCTAAGGAGCATTCTGGTTGTACTTCTTTCAAAACAGATTTGTTCATTCTTCTGACAGTCCATGGTATATACAATATTCTTCGCCAACACCACAATTCAAAGGCATCAATTCTTCTTTGGTCTTCCTTATTCATTGTCCAGCTTTTGCATCCATATGACGTAACTGAAAATACCATGGCTTGGGTGAGGTGCACCTTAGTCTTCAAGGTGACATCCTTGCTTTTCAACACTTTAAAGAGGCTCTTTGCAGCAGATTTGTCCAATGAAATGCATCTTTTGATTTCTTGACTGCTGCTTCCATAGAGGTGTTGATTGTGGATCCAAGTAAAATGAAACCCTTAACAACTTCAATCTTTTCTCCATTTGTCATGATGTTGCTCATTGATTCAGTTGTGAGGATTTTTGTTTTCTTTCTGTTGAGGTGTAATCCATGCTGAAGGCTGCGGTTTTCGATCTTTATCAGTAAGTGCTTCAAGTCCTGTTCACTTTCAGCAAGCAAGGTTGCGTCATCTGCATAACGAAGTTTGTTGATGAGTCTTGCTCCAATTCTGATGCCCTGTTCTTCTTAATATAGTCCAGTTTCTCTGATTATTTGTTCAGCATACAGATGGATAAGTATGGTGAAAGGATACAACCTTGAAACACACGTTTCCTGACTTGAAACCATGTAGTATTCCCTCGTTCTGTTCAAACAACTGCCTTTTATCTAGGTACAAGTGCCTCCTGAGCATAAATAAGTGTTTTGGAATTCCCATTCTTTGCAATGTTATCCATGATTTGTTATGATCCACACAGTCAAATGTCTTTGCATAGTCAGTAAAACACAGGTAAACATCCTTCTGGTATTCTCTGCTTTCAGCCAGGATCAATCTGACATCAGCAGTGATGTCCCCCGTTCCATATCCTCTTCTGAACCTGGCCTGAATTTCTGGCAGTTCTCTGTCAATATACTGTTGCAGCCGCTTTTGAACGATCTTGAGCAAAATTTTGGCTTGCATCTGACGTTAATGATATTGTTCAATAATTTCCATATTCGGTTTGATCTCCTTTCTTGGGAACAGGCGTAAATATGGATCTCTTCCAGTCGGTTGGCCAGGCAACTGTCTTCCAAATTTCTTGGCATAGACGAGTGAGCACTTCCAGGACTGTATCCACTTGTTGAAACATCTCAATTGATATTCTGGCAATTCCTGGAGACTTGTTTTTCACCAATGCCTTCAGAGC
Organism: Loxodonta africana; assembly: GCF_030014295.1. Taxonomy (NCBI): domain Eukaryota; kingdom Metazoa; phylum Chordata; class Mammalia; order Proboscidea; family Elephantidae; genus Loxodonta; species Loxodonta africana. The sequence goes on from NC_087349.1 coordinate 39,889,642, forward strand.
AGCTTCGGCTTCTTCCTTCAGTACTATCAGTTCCTGATCACACTCTATCTCCTGAAATGTTTGAACACCGACGGATTCTTTTTGGTTTGATGACTGTATACTCCTTCCATCTTCTTTTGATGCTTCCTGTGTCGTTTAATATTTTCCCCATAGAACGCTTCACTATTGCAACTTGAGGCTTGAATTTTTTCTTCAGTTTTTTCAGCCTCAAGATGCTGAGCATATTCTTCCCTTTTGGTTTTCTACCTCCAGGTCTTTGCTCACGTCATTATAATACTTTACTTTGTCTTCTCGGTCTGCCCTTTGAAATTTTCTGTTCAATTTTTTGCTTCATCGTTTCTTCCTTTTGCTTTAGCTGCTTGACGTTCAAGAGCAAGTTTCAAGTCTCTTCTGGCATCCATTTTGGTCTTTTCTTTCTTTCCTGCCTTTTTACTGACCTCTCACTTTCTTCATGTACTATGTCCTTGATGGCATTCCACAACTCATCTGGTCTTTGATCATTAGTGTTCTAAGTGTCAAATCTATTCTTGAGATGTCCTCTACATTCAGGTGGAATATACACAAAGTCTTCCTTTGGCTCTTGAGGACTTGTTCTAATTTTCTTCAGTTTCAACTTGAACTTGCATATGAGTAATCCGCAGTTGGCCCCTGGCATTGTTCTGACTGATGATATTGAGCTTTTCCATTGTCTCTTCCCACAAAAGTAATCTATTTGATTCCTGTGTATTCCGTCTGGTGAGGTCCATGTGTATAGTCACTGTTTATGTTGGTGAAAAAAGGTATTTTCAGTGAAGAAGCCACTGGTCTTATAAAATTGTATCATGTGATCTCCGGCATCATTTCTAGCACCAAGGCCATATTTTCCAACTACAGACCCTTCTTTGTTTTCAGGTTTTACATTCCAATCACCAGTAATTATCAATGTATCCTGATTGCATATCCAATCAATTTCAGACTACAGAGGCTGATAAAAATCTTCAATTTCTTCATGTTTGGCCTTAGTGGTTGGTGCGTAAATTTGAATAATAGTCTTATCAACCAGTCTTACTTGTAGGCATATGGATATTATCCTATCACTGACAGCGATGTACTTTAGGATAGATCTTGAAACGTTCTTTTTGATGATGAATGCAACTCCATTCATTCCTCTTTAAGTTGTCATTCCAGGCGTAGTAGACCACATGCTTGTCTGATTCAAAATGGCCAATACCAGTCCATTTTAGCTCATTAATGCCTGGGATATTGATGTTTCTGTGTTCCATTTCATTTTTGATGATCTCCAATTTTCCTAGAATTATACTTCATACATTGCATGTTCTGATTATTAATGGATGTTTGTAGCTGTTTCTTCTCATTTTGAGTCGTGCCACATCAGCAAATGAAGGTCCCAAAAGCTTTACTCCATCCACGTCATTAAGGTTGACTTTACTTTGAGGAGGCAGATCTTCCCCAGTTGTCTTCTGTGTACCTTCCAATCTGGGGGTCTCAACTTCCAGCACTACATCAGACAATGTTCTGCTGCTATTAATAAGATTTTCACTGACTAATTTTTTTCAGAAGAAGACTGCTGGGTCCTTCTTCCTAGTCTGTCTTTTTCTGGAAGCTCAGCTGAAATCAGTCTGCTCTGAGCGACCCTGCTGGTATCTGAATACTGGCGACATAGCAGCTAGCATCACAGCAACACCCAAGCCCCCACAGTACGACAAACTGACAGACATGGGGAATGAAAACCCTCGGGTGTTGTTAATGTGTCAATGTCATTTTCTATTTCAAAATAGTTTTTGTTTTATCAGTTTTACTGCTCTTATCTCACAAAGGCCCATATATGGTAACTGTTTGGAAACATAAAAATAATACAACTGAGAGGTTCTTTTTTTTTCAGTGAACATAGGGCATAGTTGACCCAGTTCAATTTTTTTACAGCACTAATTCCTTGAATTTAGTATGTTAAAGTTTGAAAGCACCAACTACAAGACAATAGAATGGTACATTGCTTTCTTAATCACAGAAAATAGCAGAAGCATATGAGGAAATAATACCATTGGGCTCTTATAGAAACAAAATTTCCCTCTTTACATAGTATATGCTTTTGATTTAGAAACAGAATTATTTATAATCACAAGAAAAAATGCAATGAATTCAAACCATTGCCTCCTCTTGTGCATGAATCATGACCTTAATCTAAGGAAAGGGAGTGGGTCATGATGAGTGAGAAAGGCAACTGAAGTTGAGTTGATTTCAAAGCATCATTTCAAAACATAAATGTGTATTAGAGCAACCCCAGGGTGTTACTAACACTAAACATGTTCTCCCTTTGTGATTTCAGAAGTAGTTTGTTGCATAAGAATTGACAGGTCAGTCTTAATTGGCTTCCCAATCCCTAAGTTTATACCCCTAGAAGTGAAGGAGGACTACTTCTTTGGATTAAACTTTTATTTTGCCTACTAGAGCAAATGTTACCAAGACTAAAAGAAAATGGAAACCGTGGTGTCATTGTGCTTAAGAGCTGAACTACTAACCAAATGTCAACAGTTCAAATTCATCAGGCTCTCCTTGGAAAGCATATGGGGCTATTCTATTCTGTCCTACAGGGTTGGTATGAGTCAGAATCCACTTGACAGCAATGGGCTTTGGGTTTTTTTTTTTTTTTTTTTTTTCGTTTTAAAAAGAAAACAAAAAAGATATCTGCTGAGTAGGGGTAGTCCTGATTTCACTCAAAATAGGGCATTCCAAACATTTTTAACTTCCTTCTCCTGTCACTGTCTTTTTTCCTAAGGCAAGATTGTGATAGCAAAGTTCTTTAAGCAAACTCCATATAATCCTTTATGAGAGTATGCATTTCCTGAGCACATGGAACATGATTACCCAAATGTCACAAGATGGTACTCTTCCCATTTAATTTTACTTATATTTTTATTTGTTGTTTGGTCCTAAGTGTAGTTTAATGAGTAAGAAGTATTCACCAGAAGATGAGTTAAGAAAGTACATCTTTTAAATAATAGAACAGTGACCCATCAAGTTTAGCTGTAGAAATAAAGTTAAGTTCATAAGTTCAGGAGACATTTTCAGGTTGGTCAGATTATAAGGAGGGAGAAACCAAACAAGAGAAAATGGCAGAACTTTGGAATATTTTATATCCTTCTAATAACAAAAATCAGAAGAGCCTTGAAAAATCAAAACAACTTAAAGATTTTGGTCAAATCTCCAACAGACTTAAACCACTTCTGGTTGCCATAGAAATGGAAATCTTTCCTTACAGCAATGAAATTGTAGTGAGAAAATAAATGAAATCCATAAAATATTTTAACCAACAGAACCTTTTTTCCAAATAATTTTTTTTGCTGTTGTTGTTAATGTTCACCATTTAATGCAGATAAATGCTGAGCTGCTCTCACTAAAGTGGAACAGAAGCTCAGACGCTCTCTCCTCTTCACACCTCCGCCTTTCTCCCATGGAGCTGCTGAGCTGTCTGAACAAAACCACGTTTTTCGCTCCTTCCAAACCCTCTCATTACTTTATGACTGGTGTTATATTAGAATCACGACTATATTTTACTTTTCTTTAGGTACAAACTCCTACCATTAGTAAAACTAGAGTTTAAAAAAAAAAATCTTTTTGTTTTTTTGGCTGACAATGTCAAACATGTTTAGTGAAATTAAGTGATTCCTAAATTTAGAAAAAGACATTAATCAGAAATAGATGAATTGGCACACTTTTTATTTTCTTAGGATAATGAAATTTTTAGAAATCATTACTATTTTTTGCAGATTTAAGATTTCTGCAGTTGCTGTTAGAATCAAGCACTTAGCTTGAAACTGTGTTATGAGACCTTCTTATTTTCCTGGTTATTATTTATTTTCTCGTCTTTTTTTTTCCTTCTGATGAGGGGAATCATTTTGCATTTCTGTCTCCCTTGCCAGCCTGTGAGTTCCTTGAAGGCAGGGGCTGTATTTATGCACTTTTTGTACCCAGAGCCTAGCAAATTGCCAGGTATAAAATTGGCATTCGGTCAACATGTTTCAATAAAATTGAAACTCACCAAGGACATTTTTCCTTTCTTTATAAAAACAAATCTGATTATTTTGCCGCCAGATTTTCAAAATGTCTTATTTTACACGATTGTGGTCACTGCTGCCTATGTCCTAGGAACTTTCTCTTTATTGATGGAGAAGGAGGAAATACCTGACAGCTATGATTATACAAAGTCATGGATTTTGCCATATAATTTGAAAATAGACTGATTTTCTTACATTCTCAGGGCTTGCTCCGGGCATAGCAGCACATATTTTTAAAGAAAACGCAATTAGCGGTTTTCATAAAGGAAGAAATCATTGACTTCTTTTAGTCTCCTGTGTGAGCTGATGCTCGGTGACAGTTCCTATCCTCCAAGGACTTGTCTAACAATTCTGACTAGGCAACTGTATATTGGAACAGGGTAGGAATATAATTGTGCTCTTGTTAAAACATGCTGTAATGTCAGGCACACTGAATTTTAATTCCCATGGTGGGTCCAGATAATCAGGAAATTCTCCAGCTGCAGGAGGACTTTGAAATAGCATGTGACGTTTTTACAGCTGGCCATAATTTCATGCTGTGCCACCTTTGATCAAAGTGTCACCTTAAATGAAGACAAGGAGATAGAAAATGCTACCTACCCTGAGATCTACAATCTAACAGACTCACCTGAATTTAAAGAGAAAACCCACGTAAAATAGCAATGATACCCCTAAAACTTATGTGCTGAGGGAGTCCAATTAGAAAACATCTACAGTTAATAATGCATGAAAACTTAGCTCTAATATTGTTTTATAAGTTTAACTGATCACAAGTAATCTCAAATCATGGCAATTAGAGAGAAGAAGTCAAATTAGCTGACAAGTACAAATTATTACTGTGCTGAATAGCTCACTTGAGGCATGGAAAATACAGTCTTTGTGATAAATAATAGATGGTAAATATTCTCCAAGCTCCAGCTGTTACCTGACAATCCAGCTCCTGAGGTTCAAGCAGCATGTATTGACTCCTTCTTCCTGTACAAAAGTGGTACTCACTGGGAAATTATCAAGGGCTAGTTTAGGAAGAGGAAACATTTAGGGGAACTGAGAATTCTAAGAGTTTGCTCTGCTTAGTGGTGAGGAAGGAAGTTATTTGCTCTAAAATCTTCTAGGTTTGATATGAATTTTACTGTAATATGTTAAAACATTTGCAACTTAGTGACATAGAAGAAGCTTAGAAATTTCACATAGATTTGGAAACTACCTTATGGAGGGGCAATCTAACCTTTTCATTTTATAGATAAAGAGATTAAGACCCACAGGGTAGAAACTTGATCAAAGCCTCCACGTTAATGAATGGCAGAGTGAATCTTTTGTCATTTTTTTTGATAGACAGCCAAGTATTCTTTTTTTTTTTTTCATTTTTTATTACAGGCTGCCTCCCTAAATTTTCTATTTTCTTGTGTCTTCTCATGATTTTTACCATAGGCTAGTTCTATAAATGAAAATAATGTTATGGTTGTTGTTAGGTGCCGTTGAGTCAGTTCTGACTAATAGGAACCCTGTGTACAACAGAATGGAATTCTGCCCAGTCCTGAGCCATGCTCACAATCATCGTTACGCTTGAACCCACCATTGCAGTCACTGTGTCAATCCTTCTTGTTGAGATGAAAATAATAAAGACCAATAATTATTTCTAACATTATTCACACATATAAACAAAACACTTGACCAGTTAATCTGCTCAAAAACCTATAGTGTATACTATTTGTGAGATTACTATTTTAATTAGTTTATACACATATATATAACCCAAACAAAAACCCAGTGCCGTCAAGTCAATTCCAAATCATAGCGACCCTATAGGACAGAATAGAACTGCTCCGTAGAGTTTCCAAGGAGCACCTGGCGGATTTGAACTGCCGACCCTTGGGTTAGCAGCTGTAGCACTTTATATACACACATATATATAACCTATGAAATAGTTGTCTATAGAACTGTAACTGGAAAGGAACTGTCTTCACCTCTACATGTTTTGATATCTATTATAACATGACTACCTGTTGCCATCGATTCCAACTCATTCCGTGACTAGCTACCTTAAAGCTTAGTATCCTAAAGGAAAAACCATGTTATTACGTTTCATGAAATTGTGGCTCAGGAATTTGAGCAGAGCTCAGATAGGTGATTCTTCTGCTCCACATGGCACTGGCTGAAGCCATTCCATAGTATTTAGCTGGTGGATGGGCAGAACTGGAGGGTCTAAGACAATTTCACCCAGCTTCTTGTTTCCTTGGCAGGGATGGCTGGAATGCTGACCTCAGCTGGGCTTCTTCCCCTCTCTGTGTAGTCTCAGAACTTGTTCCATGTCTCTCTCTATTTAGTCTCAGGATCTCTCCATGTGGGCTCTCCAGGGTCATTCCACTTCTTGTGTAGTGGTTTAGAGTTCCAAGATACCAATGTAGAAGCTGCCTGTCCTCTTAAAATCTAGGCCCAGAACTGGCACAGTCGTCACTTCTCCCATGCTGTTGGCTTGTTAAGGTAGGAGAGGAAATAAGTCCTAATCCTTGATGCGAGGAATATCAGTGTTTTTGTAGTCATCCTAATCTGCCACAGTACATTATCCTCAAAGATATTATATTTAGCAATCTTTATTAATTGAATTCTTTCCCTCTTCTCTCTGATTTAGAATTTTGAAACCCTCTTAATAAATGTTGAATAAGAATTTAAGCCATGTTGAAATATTACCCATGCTGTCCTATGTGCTTTGAGTTTATAAGTGTAAAAATGACTTGGGGGCAGTGACTGATCTCCTCCAACCCCACAAGGGGAAAGGAGAACCAAGATCAACAGCTCAAGGCTGACTCCCATGAGGTGGAGGCCAGACAAGCCTCCTCCTTCCACCATGTTTACTAATTCTGATACCAATTGTCCCTTAGAAAACACTCTCTACTTCTCTGCTTGGTTCGACAATTCATTGCAATGAACACACAGAACTCACAGACCATACTCATGATTCTGGAGTTTATTAGGGAAGTAACAGGTTGCGACTCAGGCTCAGGAACACTCAAGAACATACTTCTCCCATCAGGACAGCCTCTTTCCAGCTGTGCTTGAAGAAATGCCTCTCTCTGGCCCTAGGCCTCTGCCCAAAGTCATCCAGCTTTCTCTCTCCATGGACCGGGAAGCCCAACTTGCCATCTCCTGCTGCCAGGTCTCTCTTGCCATGGCCTCTCACTGCCTTTAGGGTTACAGCTTGCTCTCTCTCTCTGTCTCCTGTTTCCAGGAGCTTCTCAGTGCAGTGATCCTGGGTCCAAAAGACACGTTCTCCACTTCTGGCTGTTCTTCCTTGGTGGTGGTGGGATCCTTCTCTCTGGTCTAGAATTGGTTCTCTTTTAAGGCAAAACTGATGAATCCCCTTGGTGGGCCATAGTCACCCTATCACACGGTCCCATCCAATCACCTGGGTGGGAGTTACAAGACCATGGCTAGAAAGGTCACACATAAAAGTAACTAATCCACTACAATAAGCTATCAGAGGCACTTTATTTAAACTTTTACAAAGAGATAGAAAATCATGGTAGCCACTTCAAAAACCAAAAGCTATTCTGATCTTTTATTTCTTTCAAAGATCAAGAGTTAGCTTTTGATAAAAAACTTCAGAAAATTCATTGTCAAGACAGATGTATTCAGAGTGAATAATAACAATAAGAATAATTTATAAAGATATTGTTATGTCTTACACTCATACTTTACAATTACTCATAGATATTGAAATGTATATGGTTTTTAAGAAACAAAAAGATTTATATTTTAGGAGGACAGTAAACTATTTGACAATAGTGAAAGGTATTCACTTTTCTTTTAATTTTTTTTTATTGAATGAATGGCAGGAACCCAACACAGACAGTATGCCTTTTATAATAAAGCAAAATTGGCTTTGCACTCATGTTTGAAAGTTTGTCTCAATATACTTAGTAATTAGGAATTTTTTTTGTTTATTTCAGGTTTGTTGTATAATGCAACAAAGAGAAACACATAGAGTCTGAACAAAAAAGTGCTTTTAGGTCCAAAAGATTTGATTTATCCTTGTCCTTTAATTGAAGTGAATTTTTTGCTTCTGAAAGATTCACATTTTCAGTTTTACATTTTTCTTTTTCTTAGAGTAGCTTATATTATTCCTTGAAGGCACGCTAATCATGAGCTTCTTTATTTTACTTACCACAATGCATTGTACAAAGGAAAAAGGGAGACTGGAAACAACACCCAGGGCACATCACTAGGTGCCAGACACCATGGATGCCTGCACCATCTCATTTAATCACTGAACCCAGTAGATTGTTTTAAGTATAAAAAAAAAAATAAAGTAATACATTTTTGAAATTTTGTACACCGTCTTAGTTATCTAGTGCTCCTATAACAGAAATACCACAAGTGGATGGCTTTAACAAAGAGAAATTTATTCTCTCACAGTCTAGGAGGCTAGAAGTCTGAATTCAGGGTACCAACTCAAGGAGAAGGGTTTCTGTCTCAGTTGGCTCTGGGAAAGGTCCCTGTCACCAACCTTCTCCAGTTGAGGAAATTCTCAGCTCAGGGACCCTGGATCCAAAGGACGCACTATTCTCCTGACTCTGGTTTCTTGGTGGTAGGAGCTCCCCCGTCTCTCTGCTCACTTCTCTCTTTTATATCTCAAAAAAAGATTGGCTTAAAACACAACTTAATCTTGAAGATTGAGTCCTGCCTCGTTAACATAACTGCCTTTAATCCTGCCTCATTAACCTCATAGAGGTAGGATTTACAACACATAGGAAAATCACATCAGATCACAAACTGGTGGACAACCACACAACATTGGGAATCATGGCCTGGCCAAGTTCACATACATTTCTGGGGGACACAATTCAATCCATGACAGGTACTATTGCCCAAGAGATTACGGAAGCTATAGAAACACTGGAGGCATAGTGGTTAAGACCTATAGCTGTTAACAAAAACATCAGCCGTTCAAATCTAGCAGGTGCTCCTTGGAACCCTATGGGGCAGTTCTACTCTGTCCTACTGGGTCGCTATGAGTCAAATTGGCTCTATGGCAATGAGTTTGGTTTGGTTACCTATGGTTACATTGTAGGTTTTTGGTGTCATCTTAACTCAAATTCAGATTAATTTGATAGAAAAGTCTTTTTTTCCACTACTTGGGCATACTAAATATTTAAGTAGTTTTGTGAATAAACTATAGGTAGTATTGCTATAGCTTGTTGTTGTTGTTGTTAGGTGCCATCGAGTCGGTTCAGACTCATAGCGACCCTATGCACAACAGAGCCATCCTTACAATCGTTGTTATGCTTGAACTCATTGTTGCAGCCACTGTGTCAATCCACCTCGTTGAGGGTCTTCCTCTTTTCTGCTGACTCTGTACTCTGTCAACCATGATTTCCTTCTCCAGGGACCGATCCCTCCTGACAACATGTCCAAAGTATGTAAGACACAGTCTCGCCATCCTTGCTTCTAAGGAGCATTCTGGCTTATACCTCTTCTAAGACAGATTTGTTTGTTCTTTTGGCAGTCCATGGTATAGTCAATATTCTTCACCAACACCACAATTCAAAGGCGTCAATTCTTCTTCGGTCTTCCTTATTCATTGCCCAGCTTTCACAAGCATATGATGCAATTGAAAATACCATGGCTTGGGTCAGGCTCATCCTAGTCTTCAGGGTGACATCTTTGGTCTTCAACACTTTGAAGAGGTCCTTTGCAGAAGATTTACCCAATGCAATGCCTCTTTTGATTTCTTGACTGCTGCTTCCATGGCTGTTGATTGTGGATCCAAGTAAAATGAAATCCTTGACAACTTCAGTTTTTTCTCCGTTTATCATGATGTTGCTTATTGGTCCAGTTGTGAGGATTTTTGTTTTCTTTATGTTGAGGTGTAATCCATACTGAAGGCTGTGGTCTTTGATCTTCATTAGTAAGTGCTTCAAGTCCTCTTCACTTTCAGTAAGGAAGGTTGTGTCATCTGCATAACGCAGGTTGTTAATGAGTCTCCCTCCAATCCTGATGCCCCGTTCTTCTTCATATAGTCCAGCTTCTTGTATTATTTGCTCAGCATACAGATTAAATAGGTATGGCGAAAGAATACAACTCTGACGCACACCTTTCCTGACTTTAAACTAATCAGTATCCCCTTGTTCTGTCCGAACAACCACCTCTCGATCTATGTAAAGGTGCCTCATGAGCACAATCACATGTTCTGGAATTCCCATTCTTTGCAATGTTATCCATAGCTTGTTATGATCCACGCAGTCAAATGCCTTTGCATAGTCAATAAAACACAGGTAAATATCCTTCTGGTATTCTCTGCTTTCAGCCAGGATCTATCTGATATCAGCAATGATATCCCTGACTACATCTGTGGGAAGAGATGATGGAAAAGCTCAATATCAGCAGTCAGAACAAGGCTAGGGGCCGACTGTGGAACAGACCATCAATTGCTCATATGCAAGTTCAAGCTGAAACTGAAGAAAATCAGAGGAAGTCCACGAGAGGCAAAATATGAGTTGCTTGAGTTGCTATAGCTTATCAGAATGAAACTAACAGGAGAGGGAAAGAAAAAGAAAATACCCCTTGTAAGCAGTTACTTAATGCCAGGCATACGGATAGATATGTAGCAACTATTGGCACATAACACACCTTGTTTATTTAATTGTTAACAACAGCATAGAAGTAAATAGTATAATTAGTTGGATTTTTAAAGCTGCAAAAATGGAGCATAAGTTTGGAAAATGATAGCCAAACCCAGAAAGGAATGCCTGTACACCCATATTTTTAAATGTTTTATAGGAATAATCTTGTCTGGGCTTTGATATATATTCTGTCCTCATTTCACCATAAAAATATTCGGTGAATTTGTAGACACTTGGAAAGTTTACGTACATTGCCTATTGTACAATGGGGTAAAGCAGAAATGAATTCATGCTTATTTTGAATAGTCTGGCAGGTAAATGAATTAGGACAGATTGAATATTGTGAATAAGTTTCAATGTGTATTCACTTTTCAAATGGAGGACAATTTTTAATTTAATGAATATTTAAAAAATATATATTTCACTACAAAAAGTTAAACTTTAGATAGAAAAAAAAAAAGAGATTACCTCAGAGAAAATATGCTGCTTCTCTGACAAAAGAGAACCCTGCAAGCAGCTGAAGCCAAAATCATGTTTTCTCACATGGAAGGATGTGAAACCACCAGAGATACTAATAATATCCAAGGAAGGAGCCAGGTAAAGATTTCTAAGGATCCTGATAAATGTGAGACTATAATAGGATTACATTCTGTTCTACTCAAGGCATCAGTATTTGCGTATTAATCCGGTAGGGTTCAGAAATTGGGAGGGCCCAAATTTGTGCCAGAAATCACCAGGCTTTTTCTTCTTTTTTTAATTGTGGTTTAGGTGAAAGTGTACAGAGCAAATTAGTTTCTCATTGAACAGTTAATATACAAATTGTTTTATGACATTGGTTGCCAACCCTGCAATGTCAACACTCTCCCCTTCTCCTCCCCAGATTCCCTGTTTCCATTCGTCGGTTTTCCTGTCCCTTTCTGCCTTCTCATCTTTGCTTTAGGGCTGATGTGCCCATTAGTCTCGTATACATGATTGAACTATAAAGCATGTCCCTCATGTGTGTTACTGTTGGCCCTATAGACCTGTCTAAACTTTAGCTGAAGGGTGAACCTCAGGAGTGACTTCTATACTGAGTTTAAAAGGTGTCCAGGGGTAATACTCCATATTTTTCGAATTTCTTCAGTCTCTGTCAGACCAGCAAACCTGGTCTTTTTTTTTCTTTTGTGAATTTGAATTGTGTTCTACATTTTTCTCCTGCTCTGTCTGGGACTTTCTATTGTGGTCCCTGCCAGAGGAGTCAGTGATGGTAGCCAGGCACCATCTAGTTGTTCTAGGCTCAGTCTGGTAGAGGTTGTGGTAGTTGCAGCCCATTAGTCCTTTGGACTAATCATTCCCTTGTGTCTTTGGTCTTCTTCATTCACCTTTGCCCCGGCTGTGATGGGACCAGTAGATATATCTTAGACCAGCCACTCACAAGCTTTTAAGACCCCAGTCGTTACTCATCACAGTAGGATATAGAAAATTTTCTTTGTAGACTATATTGTGCCAATTGAGCTAGAAGTCCCCCGAGACCATGGTCCCCAGCCCTCAGCCCAGTAGCTCAGCCACCAAGACTTTTCTTTCCTTTCTGCAAAGACAAAATAGGAGGTAAAGATAAACCTCCTTCTAGGTAGTTGCTTTGAAATCTCATGATTAGATGGGACTCTGTCTGATAACAAATCAGGGACAGAGACAGAGAGAGAGGCCATTTCAAGTACTAAGTGTTGCAATTTCAAAATTCTAGAAGAGTAGCGGAATACTTTCCTTCCAATAAAATTTATCTACTTATTTATTATTATACTTTAGATGAAGGTTTACAGAACAAAGTAGTTCCTCATCAAACAGTTAGTACACACATTGTTCTATGACATTGGTTAATAACCCTGCAGCATGTCAACACTCTCCCTTCTCAACCCTGGGTTCCCTATTACCATCTTTCCTGTTCCCTCCTGCCTTCCATTCCCTGCCCCAGGGTTGGGGTACCCCTTTACTCCTGTTTTGTTCCATGGGTCTGTTCAATCTTTGGCTGAAGGGTTAACCTCAGGGGTGACCTCATTACTGAGCTGAAAGGGTTTCCAGAGGCCATACTCTCAGGGTTTCTCCAGTCTCTGTCAGGCCAGCAAGTCTGGTCTTTCTTTTTGAGTTAGAATTTTGTTCTACATTTTTCTCCAGCTCTGTTTGGGACCGTCTGTTGTGATCCTTGTCAGAGCAGTCATTGGTGGTAGCCAGGCACCATCTTGTTGTACTGGACTCAGTCTGGTGGAGGCTGTGGTAGATGTGGTCCATTAGTCGTTTGAACAAATCTTTCCCTTGTATCTTTAGTTTTCTCCATTCTTCCTTGCTCCCGGAGGGGTGAGACCAGTGGAGTATTCTCAGTGGCCGCTCACAGGTTTTTAAGACTCCAGACACTACTCACCAAAGTAGAATGTAGAACATATTCTTTGAAAACTGTGTTATGCCAATTGAGCTACATATTCCTTGAGATCATGGGCAAAGGAAAATTATAGACAAAAGTCCAGTGTGCCAGGATTCAGACAAAGTATATTATGTTTTCTCCTAATAAATAGGAAAGGGGGGTATTATAAGGCAGTACATGAAAATGCATATGACTGCCTATCTTGCAAAAAATATTTTAACACACAATAGCAAAATGTAGAATAACATGACTTACTCAGTGTTATGGAGCTATTTCCTTATGGTTGACCAGTTAGATTGCAGTGGAGCAGACTCATTTGCCATTTTGACTGTTGAACATCTAAATGCTAAGTTAGATTGTAAGAGTTAATAGACTTGACATTCCAAAATAGATTGAGTGGACTGATTTTGTTGAATTTTCCTAACTAGTTCTTCTGTAACTCTGATATATTGACAGTGCAAAATTGTCATTTCAGTATATTATAAACACCAAAGTTTAAAAACCATACTTTTTAAAATTTTGTTTTGTAGCATCAATTCTACACACTAAATGTACTTTAGACCCACTCTATCAAGGTAGCCACTAGCCATATGTCTTCATTTCTTAGTGCCGTTACAAAAGAAATACCACAAGTGGGTGGCTTTAATAAACAGAAATTGAGTTTCTCACAGTTTAGGAGGCTAGAAGTCTGAATCTGGGGAGCCCAATCTAGGCGAAGGCTTGCTCTGTCCACCTTGGGGGAAAATCCTTCTCTCCGCATTTTGGTGTCCCTTGGAGATCTCCACTTGTCATCTGTCGTTCCCCCATTTCTGCTTGTTTGCTTCTGTGCCTAATCTGCTTTTTTTATATCAGTGTAAGGTGTAGGAACCTACACTGATATGACCTGGTTAATATAACAAAGAAACTCTATTCCCAAATGGGATTACATCTAGAGGTATAAGTAAGGATTTACAACACAGATTTTTGGAACGTGTAATAGGGTCGCTATGAGTTGGAATCGACTCGACAGCAACAGGTAGGTAGGTAATTCAACCCACAACATCACAAGTAGCTATTTAAATTTATATTATGTCAAATAAATAAAATAAAAAACATAGTTTCTTAGTTACCAGTACTCAGTAGCCACATGTGGCTAGTGGCTTCCATGAACAGTGCAAATATAGAACATTTCCATCATTTCAGAGTATTCTGTTAAACGGCAGCTGCTTGTAAGTAATTTCTTTGGCTGAAATCAAGCTGTTAAATGTTATATTAGAGATTATATAATTATTAAGCCTATTGGAAACCCTGGTGACATAGTGGTTAAGTGCTATGGCTGCTAACCAAAGGAAAGGCAGCTTGGAAACTCTACGGGGCAGTTCTCTTCTGTCCTATAGGGTCGCTGTGAGTCGGAATCGACTTGATGGCACTGGGTTTGGTTTGCTTTAGGTTTATTTATAAGAACCTTCAAGGATACAATAATATTTATCAAAGTATGGTTGATATTACTATAGTTATGATCTTCTACAAACAGATAAGAGAAAGATAAGCAATACAAATTTTCCTAATTGGCAAAGAATTGACCAAGAACTTTTAAAAAATGGCCTTCTTTCTTTATGGCTGGTGTGAATTTGAATTCAGCAAGTGTGCTGATATTATCTTTTATAGTTGAAAATACACATTTTTGAGCCACCTTTAGGAATTTATCCAATAGAAATAATAGCCTTGCTGTCAAAGGAAGCTTATTCAGAATAATTTGCAGTGGCAAAAAGTTGGAAACAACATCAACGTCCATCAGTAAGGAAACAGTTGAATAAATTATTGTATTCCTACCATTTGGGGCAGTTCTACTCTGTCCTATAGGGTCTCCATGAGTTGGAATTGACTGAACAACGGGTTTGGTTGTTTTTTTTTTTAATTTTACTCCTACTGTATAAAAATTATAGGGTTATTTTTCAAAGTGAGTTAGATCTTTCAATTGTCAGCTGTGGGGATGACACTTACAGTGTACAGATATGATAAACTTTAAGTAAAAAAGGGGGTGGAAGAAGGAATACAGACAAACAGGAACGTGCATAAGTGGAAGAAGAATGAGACAAAACAAGAAAAATTTTAACATGTGAAACCAAAACTGATCCCTTTCTATATTTATATAATTTGCATAAGCATGACTGTGGAAGGTTTTATACTGGGCTTTTAATATTGCTTATGTCTGAGATTTAAGAAAGAAATCTACAGAAAAGTTATTGGGTTTCGCCTTTTTATTTCCTTGCATTATTTCTCTTGTTCCAAGGAGCAAGCATTCACTTCGCAATTTAAAAATAATTAAAAATAATGCATTGTTCATCTTCTATAAATAAGGCCCCCTTTATAAATCAGGGATCTAGCAATAAATATTAATAGATTAGATTTAGATAGTACTTCGTAATTTATAGAGTACTTTCATACATCTTTGATCCTTACAATGACCTTGTCAGGGAGGCTGGGCAGAAAATGATGTTTCCTTTTTAAATTACATCCAGCTGATAAATGGTGGGGGCGGGGGGCAGGATGGGCACCCAGGTGTTCTGAATCTCAGTTTTGTCCTTTTTTCAGTACATCACATCTCTTCGCAAATGAAAGACCCAGTTTTACTCTTCAAAGAGTAAATTCTATAGTTGAAGAAATTAAAGTCTGTAGAAGTCGGTATGCCCAGTCTCAACCTCTCTACTTTTCTCTTTTAGTACCTTGTCTCAACATCGTCTTCTTTTCTCCAAATTAAAATCTTTTAAAATATTTCTATTAAAAAAAGTAGAGTTATAATCGGGATTAGAAAAATCGGTGTGAAAAAGCATAGCCTGTTTATCTGATGAGTATATTCTTATGTATAAAATGTTTAAAAGTTGGAAAATTATTTAAAAATAATTCACTTAAAAGTGAAGTACCATGTCCATGATTTTATTCGTTTGTATAAAGTAGTAGCACCGTTTTGAGATGGTGTACAGATAAATTCCAGCTTAAATCCCTTCTTATCAATCATGAAATATACCAATATAATTGGGGAATGCTAGAGTTGAGAGTAACTTTACAGACCAAATATTAGAAAAAAAACACAGCCTCTCTTTCTAAAAATAAAAACATAAAAGGAAATGGCAAGCACTGGCAAAACCGAAGAGGCAGAGGGAGTAGGCTAGCCAAGCGGGTGGTTAGTTAAGCACCTTCATTTTTCAAGTAAGATAAGTGATATAAACTTACATGATACTGTGGCATAATGCAGCAGGCATTATTCTGGTATAATAATGAATGAGCTGAGGTAGATACATGTAATACTTATTCAAAGGACTAAATTCACATTTTAAAAGAGTAACGAGAAGACAACAGTAGAGGCACATACATTCTCTCCTACAGCATGAATCCATTCAAACCTCAGGGAGCTTCATTTGTGGATTACCCTGGGCTGAATGGGGTTATCTGACGTCTATTTACAGTTCTGATAAATATTGTTAGTTTTTAGTTTGGCTTCTCTGGAAACAAATGACACCGAACATGCCTGAATCAGAACTTTGGTGGAAAGGACCAGGACTAGCACAATGTGTTCTCCCTACATAAGCCAACATTTCAGCTCAGGCTCTCTCAGTTTGTTTTCAGTTCAGGTTCCCATTTGCTTTCAGTCTCCACAGTAAATAGGCATATTAGGAGAGCTCAGCTACTCATAAATATTGCAAGCCAGATGCTCTCTTACCCACAGGATCTCTGAAAAACTTCCACCGGGATAAATGGGTTGGAATCTACGGCCAAAACCATGAGTCTGGATTGATAGAAATAGCAGAAAATAAAAAGAGAGCAAAAGAAAAAGAGGATATTTGATTAAGAACTCCCCAGGCAAAGTTACTAAATCTCACATCTTTGATTTTTTTCCAGGTGACTGGTATCATTCAGCACTCATTACATGAGTTTCAGTTTAGACTTTTGGTTGATTTATTTTGTTCACACGTCTGTTTTCACAGGTGGGTATAATCCACGGTGAGGCATTTTCAGAGAAAGACTTGTTGGAGTTGAACATAGCATGTCTCTTAAAAAATAAAAAAAGGTAGAAAAGGAAATCTCACGAGTAGGAGAGGAAGACAAAAGTGGTTTGTCAAGATGAACACTGATTAAGCACCAAAAAGTGGTAAGATAGTGGTTTTTACACGTTTGTAGACAGACCAGTGTGGGCTCTTTAATTACAAGAGAGAAGCAGTTGGAAGATGGTTTATCTCCAATGCCAAATAGCACAGTATCATGCCCCATGGAACCACGTAACTCTAGCTGCTGCAGATTTCCAAATTCAGATGGGAACTCTGCAGGTGCCAGTAGACAAGGTAAAAAAAAAAAAAAGAAACTAGAAACTGTTCCATAGATTTTATAACAAGTTGTTCGGAGATATCATTTAAAACACAACAGTAAAAGGTAAATTTCAACATCACATGTGCCGAATTCACTGCCAAGCTCCTGTTTCTATAAGCATGATAAGCATGGAAGAGAAGTTGCAATGTTTTACAAAATTATACAAATATGCTGCTAAAAGCTTTGATACCTACGGAATTGTCTGGTAGTATTATACACAAGGAGCCCTGGTGGCACAGTGGCTAAAAGCGATCAACTGCTCACAGAAAGGTCAATGGTTTGAAACCACCAGCAGCTCCATGGGAGAAAGATGTGGCAGCCTGCTTCCATAGAGGTTTACAGCCTTGGAAACTCTATGGGGTCCCTTTGAGTCAGAATCAACTGGATGGCAATGGGTTTGGTTTTGGGTTTTACTCTGCACGTAACAATGGTGCTAGATTTCTGGTAATCCTGTGGGAAAAACATTATCGACATCTTTGGTTTTAACAATAAGAGCTGAAACCACTGGCATTTTAATTTCAATATTCAATATAATTCTGCAATAACTTAGTGTCTATTATCACAGATGTAAGGTCCTATTCTACCTCTTTCATCCCCTATTTGGGTCCTGGTTCTAGTTTGGCATCATTTGGAATGCTAGTCCGGCTTAGATACTCTGAGGAGATTTTTCAGGTTCTGTAGCTGACTGGGACTTTCTGAATTGTGGCTGCAATTCTAAGGATCTCCAAGTTAGTAGAGTCCTTGGGCCTGGAGAACAGTGTGGGCACAGGAACCTACCTTTTTCCTCTCCACTCCCTAGAATGAATTGCCGGTCAAGTCTCAACTTCTACTTCAGTCAGATCATTCCTCCTCTCACTCATCCCCAAGCAAAGCCTGAGAATGTCAGCCTTCCCTGTTTTAAAATAAGAGGCAGGAGGAAAATGAGAGTTCATTGAGGTAATGATTTTTTTTTTTTTTAATGTTTTAAAAGCATCAGCATGAATGTATACATATATATTAGATTGTGGTGAGTAAGTATATATGTAACCACTCCATGGAAGCCGTATGGGGCAGTTCTACTCTGTCCTATAGGGTCGCTATGAGTCAGAATAGATTCGATGGAAATGGGTTTGGTTTTGGTGTTACACATATATATACATATATATTTGTCACAACAATTGCCATTTCAACATTTTTTTTACATGTACAATTCAGTGCCATTAACTACATTCATAATGTTGTATAACTACCACCCTTATCCATTTCCAAATTTTTCTGTCACCCTTAGCAGAAGCTCAGTGCCCTTAAGAAATAGCTTCCTCTTTTCCCCTCCCTTAATCTCTATACATTTGCCTATTGTAGGTATTTCATATTTCATCTCACTAGGAGAAATGACTCAACTGTGCACTAACCTGAGGTTTTAATGCATTGAGGTACCTGGCCATTACAAGCCAGCTGGTGGGGAGAAGGAGCAAAATTTGAAAAACATGCTTGCCTTTTCTCAGGGCAATGCTAATTCTACTGCAGATATAAATGAGCTCAGTTCCTTTGACTTATGCACTAATTAGGAATACAAGCTCTATACACCTGAATGAAATAATAATCTAATATACAATATTTAAATGTATCATAGATTGGAATTCAGTTACTGATAAAGCCCCTTGTACTAATCCGGCCACTCTAATTTCCCTTCATATGAATATCAATATATAAAAATATATTATACAGTTATGTTTATATTTGTTGAACACATGAGAGAAGGTAAATATGACCGTGTTCCAGAATAGCAGGGTGTTAGAGCAAAGGCAGCATCTGAGGAAGGAAGGGAAAAAACTAAGCTCATTTTAGCTAGAGGAATGTTTTCAGAGTCAAGGGAGAAAGACGAGAACGTTCATGATGTGTTCAGAGAACCGTGGTGAGATCAGCCTGACTTGAGCAAAGGTTTTCAGTAGGGAGCATCAGCAGACAGGTTAAAGAATTAATGTGCAGCCAGTTATCAAGGGCTTTGAAAGGCAATTTAAATAACTCTGTTTGTATACTCTAGAATTAATAGTAAAAAGTAGCATAGGTCCAACAGAAACCTATATTTATAATATCTCCTTTTTTTGGTAAAATGGTTATTAAATACATTGCTCAAAAGCAGAAGGGAAAAAGTAGCCTTTGCATATAATCTTTACCTTATATTAATTCCTTTGGCCAAGTTTGAAATCAAAACCCAAGCTTCATTAAAAGTCCAAAAACTGAGAAATGTCCAATATCCTGCAGCACTAAAAGGCAAAACTTCTGAAAAAAGAAAAAGTAAAAAGATAAAGAAGCATATCTTTCACATTTTCACACCATATTCCATGGTCCATAATATAATTTGGGAGTAGAATATTTTGGGGTAGAGTTTAGAAACCTATATGGGCATTAAAGGTGGGCTATGGAAGCCATGGTGGATTAGTCTAAGCTAGCTGTGACCTGGAGACAAGGCCATCAGAGACTGTCTCAGCAGCACAGGGCAAAGGAGCAGAAGCTAACATTTATTGAATGACTACTATGTGCCAACCCCTAAGTTTTAGACACATAACCTCAGTTAAAGAGGCAGCTGATGAGGTCTAGACATGTAGGCAACATGTTGCAAGGAGTTATGATAGATAGAAGTAATGGAGAAGCAGACACTTCTTTAGGGTTAATAATCAAGCCTGGGGAGACAGAAATAAGTCAAGCATATGGTGTGAGAGAAGATCTCAACATAAAACTCTTAATAGAAAATGGACAGCTACTATTTGTTTTAAATTAACACATACTATCACATTTCATTTATTCTGCTTTTTTACTAGTGCACATTTTGTTCACATTTTAATATCTCTGTATTTGGACCAACTCTTAAAATAATTAGAACTTTTCAATCACTCCCAGACATCTGGTGGTTGTGACACGCATGTCAATTGTACGTGAATGAACTTGGTTATTACCCCTAAGAGTTTGACTAGACAAGTGCAATTACTCAACAGTTGAATCAAGAGGACCAATTTAAGGACCAATTTGAAGAAATAATATTAGTTCTGATGATAATTTGGAAATATTTTATTGATATCTTCTGATAAAATAGTAATTCTCTAGCACCTAACACTGGGAGAATAAAGGTTGTTGGCTTGAAAAATAAACTCAGAACCAATAGTGAATACTCTTTTCAATAATGCTTGTATCACAATACTGTCAAAACAGAAGGTGAAGCTGAATTTAAAGAGAGTAAAGAATCAGTTTCGGCATGTTTAGAAGTTTTACAAAAAAAAAAATTGGCTAATAATTTCTTTTAATATGAGTAAATAGTAGTATTAAAATGTATAAGTCTATGAGACCTCTTTCAATAAGTAGAAAGTAATGTCTAAGTATTTAGAAAACATTATTTCATAGTATAATTGCCAGCATTTCCCCCTTCTTCCCACTCTATATTAATTACCTGTACATCTTAAATTAAATGACATCCTAGATTTGATGAAATGTGTTGTAGAAATGTGTTAAGAGATTTACGAATGTTGCAGAAATTGTGCTAAGCTTGGTAAATATTTAGATTTCTGAACTAAACCCAAGATAGTCTGTTTCAATAGGTATAATATGGACTCTGGAATATGCATTGTTAACAAACATTTAAACCGATTTTGTAGCACAGAATTGCGTACTTCACTGTACTCTTCTGTATTTGCTGATAGTGAAAGTATTTTTAAAAAGGAACATATTCATTATATTGGGGCACAAGACCAATAGTAAACAGCACCAAGGCAAATTGCCATCTACTTCTCCAAGTTCCTCTGGTCATTATACTACAAGATAGGCCCTGAAGTCTGGACAAAATTGAAAGGGTACAAGTGAAAGTTGAATGGCATCAGCTGTGAAGATTAGAAAAATTCAGGGGCAGATAGCCAAGCAAATAATTGTCGCAGTGGTTATGGGTAGAGAGTATCAATAATTTAACCAAGTCACCATGAATAGTTCATAAAGATGGAATTGATGACATCTATTTTTCTTCAAAAACCACATCATGTGTCACTTTGATGGTGTTAAATCTCTGGGTTAAACAAAAACAATGCTTAAAAAATATTATTGAATATTTTTAGGTATAAGATAGCACCTGGGAACACTCATCTAATTTCTCTGCCCCTATTTCTAAAATATCTCATTAAAATGAAATAAAAATATCAGAGGAATATTAAAGTAATATTTGAGAATAGAAATTCTGATGAATTTATGCCAAAAATAGTAGAGGCATAACCCAATGGGAAATATCAGATACCTCTGACAATTCCCTGATAATATAAAGGAAAACACTACATGAAGTAGATGACAGGTAACCTGGAAGATTCTTGCTTAAAACCTTATCAAGTAACAAAAGCTGGGATCAGAAACAGGCTATGGAGCACATGGAATACATATAATTTTCTCTTACATCTATGGGAAGCAACGGACAAAGGCAGTCATGCTGAATTTGGATCCTGTGGTGTTGCTTTAAGAAGCTTATATTTGGCATGGAAGGAAATTATCACACTGTCTTCTGGCTACCTTATCAACTGTGAAATATAAAATTAATTGACACAGAAGTCACACTGATATTAGCTTCCACTCAATTCCCAATTAACTGTTGTGTTTCTGAATTAACAACGTAAAGCTATGGTGAATCTAAATATTTCTGCTTTGCTCCTGGGATTAAACATTTTTAACATATTAAAACAGGAGGACAAGCCATTTGACAGAAATTATCCCATTTTCTATGAAAAAAAAAACTCTGTAAAATAATAATAATGAAAACCTCACTAAATATATGAAAACATACAGCAATTAAATAGAAAGGGTCCATCTTGTAAACTCTCTAAAAATATCTTCTTAGGAAATGGAATAAAAGGAACAAGCAAAAATTTAGATTTGTGATTATATTCAAGAGGAAATTGCATATATATACCACAACAAAGAAGTCCTAATGAGGAACTATATAAAATAAGGAAAAACTGGAGTGGACGTTAACAGAGAAGTTAAAACCAATATGGAAGCAGAGAACAAGAAATTTAAAACGTAAAAAAAAAAAAAAAGATTCCATGAAATAATAATGAAACTTGAGCTTTTTTGCATAATAAAAAGAGGAAAAAATATAAAGTAACAAGAGTAAAGATTTACGAACCACTTCTGCTTCCGTTACTGTAATCTGGTTATTAGGTGTAAGAAAAAATTCTCAAAGCATTGAAGACGTGGCTAGATAGTTAGGGGTTTATCTGGTCCAAATTAAAACAAGGCAGGAATCTACAGAGGAAAGCAGAAAAACAAAACCAATTTGCCTTGATGATATTTGGACCTTAGAATTAGCAAGCTAGAATCAAAAGGCAACTTTATTAGCTGAGATACGAATATCGGTATGCAAAATTCAAAATTACAATTCTTTTCAAATACAGTAATCATCTACAGTGAAAGTATGAAAAAATAATTTTGCATTTTTAGCAGTCCTGAAGGAAATAAGTCACCAAATTAAAAATCAATGTATATAAATAATTTTCCTACCTATATACCTTTTCTATCTATTAAAAAATAGAATGGAAAAGAGTAGTAATAATAGCAACACACTCACACACCACTTTAGAACCAGCATAACAACAACAAAAAATGGTCATGTCTAAATGAAAAATTATAAAGTTTTCCAGAAAGACATAAAAGAAGGCCCCAGTGAACTGAGAGAGAACACAGTCCTGCAAGGGAGAACTCGCTATTGCAAAGATGTCATTTCCCCTTCAATTACTCCATAAATCCTTACAGGACTTTTATGAAACTTGTCAGTCTTAAAATGTATCTGTAAGTGAAAATGTGTTATAATAGCCAAGTACGTTTTGGAGAGAACAGGAAACGGAGACTTCTACCAGAAACCCAAACACACAACTTTAAGTATTTAACATAGGGTGATACAATCAAAGGTATGTGTTGGCTTCATCTTTGGCAACTTGAACTTGAGTAACATTTTAAAGCATTAGTTTTTGCCATTTATCCACTCAACTGCCTTACAAAGAAATTCAAGTAGATACTTTCACCAGGCTCAAACTTTAAAAATCCCAGTCTCTTACCCAAAATATGGGCAGTATTTTTCACTACTTCCTGCTCTGCTCCCTCCTTCATTAATCCCTTCCCATCCCAGAGCAACCCATCAGGAGCCTGGTGTCTTCATTTGCGGAGCTCTTCCCTAGTTGCCTGTCCTTGGAATGCTAAGAAGCCCTCTTCACTTATGAGATGTGGAAGCACAACAGTGCAGTGAAATCCTGACAAAACTTGCCACATATGCTAACAGCTTGTTAAAGCTGAAACCTAATGAACTTCAAGTAGTTTTTCATCCCTACACAAAATATGCTAATGCTAACAATGATCTCCCTTTAAACAAAATATTGTTAAAAATACGAAAGTTTTCCAGGTAGAATATCTTAATTTTGCACAAAGCTTCTATGAAAATTATAATTGAATGATAGTTGCAACATAACATTTAAAGCTTCTTTATCGGCAAAAGCACCCTAAATAAAGGTCATAAACAACATAGTTAGAGGAAACATTTACAATATATAACAGAGGACCAACATCCTCAAAATGTATGAAATTTCTATAAACTAATAAGAAAAAAATTTCAAATTACCAATAGAAAATGCTTCAATCATGAAAAAATACACAGGAGAAGAAATACAAATTGCCAGTATAAAAATATTGTTAATATTACAAGTAACCTGTGGAATAAAAATTTAAAATTTAGATCCAAGTTGTTAATGATTAGACAAAAATATAAATGATCATGAACAATGCTGATAAGGGTAAGAAAAATGGTATTTTCATACATTATTAAGGAGGCAGAATTTGATACATATATTTTGGAGGTGAATTCGATAGAAGGTTCCAAATTTACTATAACTTCTGAATCAGCACTTTCCAGAATTTCTTAACCAGAAATTCTTGCAGATAGGTGCAAAGGTAGACATATATATTGTTGTGGGCTGTCGAGTCGATTCCAACTTACAGCAGCCATATGTGACAGAGTAGAGCTGCTTCACAGGGTTTCCTAGACGGCAATCTTTACAGGAGCAGATGGCCACGTCTTTTCTCCCACTGA
The DNA here is from genome assembly GCF_030014295.1 of Loxodonta africana. Lineage (NCBI taxonomy): Eukaryota > Metazoa > Chordata > Mammalia > Proboscidea > Elephantidae > Loxodonta > Loxodonta africana. Next base: position 39,914,143 of record NC_087349.1, read on the forward strand.
GCTGCTTGTGGGTTCGAACTGCCTACCTTTCAGTTAGCAGTGAGTGCTTAACCATTATGCAGCCAGGGCTCCTTGACGTATTTATACAGACATGGAAATACCACCAAAATATATTCTCAAGAGAGTCCATTAAAAGGAAGCACGCTGCCTTCCACGAGGCCCTAAGTTATGGTGACAAACAGCAGACTCTGGAGCCAGACAGTCTAGGTTTGAATCACAAGTTTATTACTTTAAGTGTGATCTTGGCTGAGCCACTTCAATTTTCTGTGCCTGTAGTGGGTGTTTTTTTTTTTTTTATTTTATGGTTTTAATCTGTAAACCCTGAGGGGAAGTATTTAGCCCCAAATGTTCAAGTTTCCTTTATGGTTTACTTTCAAATGTAAACAGGGTACTAAAGGACTTTGGTTTTCAGCTGTGGACACTGGACAAAATACTTGGACCAAATGAAAGGTCCCACAGGAAAAGCAAAAACCTTGAAGCATAAAAAGTGGTTATCTCTTCAAAAAGTGTCAGATTAGAAGGTAGCATTAAGAAAACCAAACCAAACCTGTTGCCCTCGAGTCAGACTCATAATGACCTTATAGGACAGAGTAGAACTGCCCTATAGGGTTTCCATGGAGTGGCTGGTGGAGTCGAAATGCCAACTTTTTTTTGGTTAGCAGCCTTAGCACACTGTAGCTCTTAACCACTGCGTTATCAGGGCTCCATCTAGATTTTATTTTCAGTAATCTGAATTCTTTGGACTTTATTTTGTAAGTATATATAATCAAATATTCCATAATTTAGATTTTCTAAATCTAAATAATTCAGATTTATATAATCAAATCATAAAAAAAAAAAAAATACCCATTGCCATAGAGTTGATTCTGACTCATAGCGACCCTATAGGACAGAGTAGAACTGTAAAACTGTAGCAGGAAGTAAACAAAATGGAATTTCTTACTGCAGGAAGTTGTTTATTTCTGTTAGTCTATCAATTATGACTTTTGCTTTGTTTTCATGAACTACTGTTTGTTCTATAATGGCTGCTGAATGTATTCAGATGCTTAATTCATTCTTCTGCTAAGTTATTTCATAAAAGAAACTTCAACGTCCATTTCGAGCTCATCTAATCTGCTAAGTAAAGGTGGTTATCATTTCTCCAGTCTGCAAAATTTAGCAGAGTTATTTTTCCCATGGAAAGAAAGTACATAACTTTGTGAATGTTTTGAAAGCTGTATTAAGGAGATTGCTTGCTAGTTGTTTTTTATGTTTGCAAAGGATCAATCATTTAAAACTAAAGGTTTTCAAAAGAAACTCCAATGGGGTAACAATTGAGTTTTAGTAGTGTTTATTTTAAAAGTCATTTACTTTTATATTCTAATAATTCAACTCCCTGATAATGAGGATTCAATACAAGAACTGTCCAATTGTGCTATATACCATATATTTCGCATATAACGTCCCCCCTTTAATGCACACACACACATTTAATGTGCACAATGCACATAAGAAACTAACCCACAAGTGGTCGTGCAGTTTGCAAAAACCATGTAACGCTGGCCTGATTTGAACTGCAGATTTACTTTACTGAACAAGCGGATCGGAAACATAAGGCACTTTTCTGTTATACACTGAATAGTATTGCATGTTTAAGTTAAACATTTTAGTGAAAAACAATTTTCATCATTTTTATCCCCTTTATAAATACACGTAAGGTTACTTGTGGGTTTTTACGAACATCCAGTGAGTAAGATATCACTATATTTGAAATTGCTCTTGAACTAACTAAAGTTATAGCAGAGATTATCAATGTAAATATATTAGCATACATTAATAAATTTTACAAAGCCCAGTATAATATGGCCTTTGCAAAGAAATATCAAAATGTTTTGTTTCATGCAGTGTTTTGGTGTCAGAAAGTAATGTAAAATCCCAAGGTGTCATAAGAGTTTCATACAAGCATTTGAAAATTGGAAATTAATGAAGGTTAAAATTAATGACATAGAAATATACTATAGTAAGACATCATCATCTCTATGATATGTTTACCAAATTGATGATTATTACACGATTGATAAAATTGAATTAAGCTAATCTTATGCAACTGTTTCATTTTCAATTAAAATAAATGAAAATGAATTGTTCAAAGAAAATATAAAATATTTCATCACTTTTCATTTTAAGTGAATGTACTGGATATTATGTATAGCCTGTTCTTCTGTAATATATTGCATGTTTTAAATGCTATTTTTAATCAGTCCTGCCTACCATTTTGCTTTTATTCACCTATAGTATTCGTGAAGGCAGAGGTCTTGTCTCTTGTTTACCACATGAGCCTTAATGTCTGTCCTTGCCAACATGTACTATGGCATTCAATATATGTTTTTGCATGAACAAATGCTTTTTCTTGCTTTCATTCTTTTTTTACATTATTAAATTTTTATCACATTTCCAATTAATTTTGTTTCCATCAGCCCTCTAATAATACAATTCGTTGTTGTGTTCTGACCGTAATTTATTGTGAATCCTGACAGTTTCTAGCAATTAATTTTTTTAATGTTCATGTCTATGGCTCACATAATACAAATTTTTAAGTCATCCTCCACTAAATCAAATCTCTAGGCTAAATGACGGTCTCCATTCCCTCCAAGAGACGTATTGATACATTTCCATAGCTAACTCTCCAGCACAGTTCTGCTCCCACCAGCATTACCCTCCAGTCAGTTGTGTTTTCTTCTAAAACATGATTGGCATATTTATGTTACTAAAATTATGTAAATACAATTGTATATTATATTAACCAGGTGTATTAGTTTCCTGGGGCTGCCATAACAAATACCATAAATTGGGTGCCTCACGGGAATAGAAAGGTATTGTCTCACAGTTCTGGAGGCTAGTCTGAATTCAGGTATCCTCAGGGCCATGTTCTCTCCAAAGACAGAGGAGAATGTCCTTTATTGGATCTCAGCTTCTTGTAGCCCCAGGTATTCCTTGGCATGTAGATGCATATTCACATGGCCATCTCTCCTTCCTCTGTCTCTCTGTGTCTCTTCTATTTTATAATGACAGCACTGCGATTAGATTAGGCCCCACCCGACTCCAGTATGACTTCATGTTAACTGATAGCACATTCGAAGATCCTATTTCCAATCAAGGTCATATTCACAGGCACCACGGTTAGAACTTCAACACACCTTTTGGGCAACACAATTCTATCCACGATGCCATGAGCGTAGAAAAAATGAGCTTTTTTCTAATTAAATGCATGCTTTGATTTACTTTGAAAGCCTCAAGAAAAAAAAAATGCTAAGAACTGCTATTGAATGAGGTATGGTTGAGAGAAATTAAGACAAAAAAATAATCTAGAAAGATTATGCACATGGTTTCTTCCACATAAGCCTTAATTACTAGCTCCACTTCAAACATAAAACAAAATTGGAAATCAGATAATGCATTATGGATGTGATTTATGAAAGCAAAACAACGTAAAATTGAAATCAGCTTACCCATATTCAAAGAAAGACTTTGTCTATACATCAAACCATTTATGAATAAGTGTACATTTAAGTATTTGTAGCAGTGGCGTCACTAGGGCTGGTGTCACCCAGTGCGGTAACTCATGTGTCAGCCCCCCCCGTGGACCTCCTCCTCTACCAGATCACACAGAATCCTTAGTAATGTTTATTATCAATTTTAAACATAGAATAATATGTTGATAAATATAGTTGTAAATTGCTTAAATGTAATATTCTTTAGATTATATGAATACTAACAACAAAATTGTTTTGTAAAGTCTTTCCACGTTGAATTACAACATTATTAGTTACATTATTCATAGCTGAGCAGAAGCCTTTTTAAATTTTTCTCCTTTTCCTTTAATTACTACTTCATTCTCAAACAAGTTATTGATATAGGTTCACAAATACTAACTATGACAATATTATAGGTAAAACCACCAAAAAAAAGCCAAACCCAGTGCTGTTGAGCTGACTCTGACTCATAGTGACCCTATAAGACAGAGTAAAACTGCCCCATAGAGTTTCCAAGGAGCAGCTGGTGGATTCCAACTGCTGACTTTTTGGTTAGCGGATGTAGCTCTTAACCGCTATGCCACCAGGGCTAAAATGCCAGGAAATGTGACAAAATCTGCAATTATAAAAACTTCAGCACCAACGAAAGCAACAGTACAGGCTTGTAGTGCACGCAGAAGAAACTATGTGATTCAAAGCGCCGTCGTAATTGGGTAATAATGACAGCTCTGACCAGGGGACACTAAAAGGTTCAAAAAGTAAGGTAGCATAGTTTTTTCTTTGTAGATATACAGATACATGTAAGCTGGGCTTATGAAAATGTTTTTGTTATAACTAGCTACAGGGATAATTTTATAAAAAATAATAAATTTCTGCTTAAACATTGCACAAAACTTTTATAGACAGTCATTTTGGGGTAACTCCCTCTGACAGTGTCATCTAGTATGGTCCACACCCCAAGCCCCTTTTGTGACACCACTGGGTTTTAAATGAAATATTTAACCTAAATGCATAATTTTTATAATTTTCAACTTCATCCAATGTTTTATTTTTATGATCAATTTCGAACAAGCTACTATTTATGAGTTATTATCAGATAATAATTCTTATCACTACAAGGAAATTTTTCACCTCTTATACAAAATAACGATTTCTTCTACATGCAATATTCTTAAGTGATGATGTCTGATTCAAAAGCCTAAAGTTTTATTACTATGCTCTTCTCCCTCATCCTCATTATCAAGTCTAATTAAAAAGCATTAGTTTCATCCTGCTGAGCATCTTAATATGAACATTTAAGGTACATTTTTTTCAATAATAATTGATTAAAATGTCAAAGAGACACTGAAATTCTTGAGACTATCTCAAGGCTTGCCTGTTGACTGCTAAAGTATGATACAAAAATATAATAATTAAAACAGTGTGGCAGTGGCATAATATTAAACAAATAAATCAATGGAAACGAATTTTTAGTTCTAAAATAAGTTCAAATGTGTTCACTATTTAATATCTTAATAACGTTGGATTTTCTGGATAGTGGAGACTATGAAAATTCAATAAATATTGTTAAGGATGACTACCCAGGAGGGCAAAATAATAGATAATTTGAAAATAAAGAAAAGTACAATTCCCCAAAATATGAACAGATATTCATTTTTACTATAAATCAAAGAAAGTTAGAAGTAAAACAACCATAAAATGTTGTTTCCCACTCTTTCCTGTACAGTTCAAAATTATATGACTTTTAGAGAACAATTTTATTTCTACAAATTTATTCTGAGAATATATAACAAGAAAAATGAACAAAATTATGACATTTTTCACAAAAAAATAAATCATGTATTTTCCTAAACTCCAGGGGAAGCATATCAGTCTCTCCCAAGCAGTTTCTTGCCACTCTTAGGCCTGAAGGTTTCTACAGCTCATGAAGCCTCTATCCAGGGCATAGGTGTCAATCTCTCTTTCAGGCATCACTGATATGGGTAAGGGATTCTCTTAGCATTGTCCCCAACATTTTTCCACCCCAAACACATATATTTGACTTTCAGGTTAGATAAGAAGACCCACTTAAAATAAATAAGAATATTTTTACTATCCATTTCATTGATGTATAACACTCCTCAGTTCAATTCAATTTAATGCCTCACAATGAAGCCTGCGTTTCGTGAGGCTTTACATAATGCTGGATACTGTGATAAATCGGGATGAGTAAGGTTTAATTCCGCCCTGAAGAAATCTATAGTCTGTTCAATATCATCAGAAAAAGTGAGCCTTCCCCCAGGAAGTTTCAGTTAAAACAACCGTTATTATATGTAAGATGAAAGTGTTTATGATGTTGCTAAATATTTTTCTGCGGCAAGTGCATAAGGGATTTTCTTTGTTTATTCTATCTCACTCATCATTCCACTTATCTGTGGAAATTTGGGACAATAACTTGAGTTTTATGAGAGTTGGATTCCTCTTCTATAATATTACGTAGAGGATTAGCTACATGATTTTAAAGTCCTTTTTATCATAAAACTTCAATAACTTTGTGGCTCTTCATTCCACAGGAGCTACTTATCATCAAGTATAACCGATATGGAGTAAGTGAGTAATGAATGGCTAAGGATTACGTTACTGATAATGCTGTCTTGCTGTTTGTCTTTCTGTAGAGTAAGAATGCCTTGTTTTATTAGGAGTTTACTAAGTCAGGATTTTCACTCAGGTTTTTCTGAGTCAAATTTTGGGGCCAGAGGCCTAAAGTATGAATCCACTTTGTATTTATTTATTTATTTAATCTTCACCAAAAACCCTTTTGAAATAGAAACAATATACTCCAAGTGCCGTCGAGTCATAAATATCCACGTATATTGTTTTATATTATTATTCATATTATGAATTATCCATATATATCTCTGGAGCCCTGGTGGTGCAGTGGTTAAGTGTCTAGCCACTGACCAAAAGGTTGGCAGTTCAAATCCACCAGCTGCTCCTTGGAAATCCTAGGGGCAGTTCTACTCTGTCCTATAGGGTCGCTATAAGGATTGACTCAACGGCAACAGGTTTGGTTGCTTGGTTTTATATATATATATATATATATATATATATATATATATGGTTTTATACATACATACATACATACATATATATATATATATCTGTACCTATATATGTAGATATGTGGGCCATATAAATGGTTAACTAAAAGGTTAAAGGCTCAAATCCACCCAGATGCCCCTTAGAAGGAAGGCCTGGTGATCTACTTCTGAAAAATCAGCCATTGAAAATCCTATGGAGCACAGTTCTACTCTGAGGCACATGAGGTTGCCATGAGTCAGAAATGATGCATATCTCTCTTCCTGCTGGGGTGATGTAAGAGGAGACCTAATTAACTGTGAGAAATTTCACCACTCTCCAGCATAATGAGGCTACCCCTCACCCCCTATCTGGAGTCAATGAAGTCCACATGAGGGACGGTAATAAGTCCCTTCAGTCCCTCCCAGCCAGTGAGTCATCAGTGGAGGCTTAGTGGGGAGTTGGAACTTCCACACCTACCCAGAAGAAAGGAATATCATCAGAGAATGAATAAATAAAAGAAAAATATAATCTTTAATTTTTCGTATTCTCACTTGATCTAAATGATAACTGCTTAAAATAAAAGTAGCAACATAGTATTAGATAATTATAGCATATGAATAAACAAAGTGAATGACAACAGCGTAATAAGGGATGCAAGGAAGGGAATGGGAACACTGTTATGAGGTACTTGCATTACCTGTGAAGAGGTCTAATGGTATTGAAAACCTCTTAGGACAAACATTAAAAAAAAAAAAAAAAGAAAGAAACTAAAAAAAAAGCATAATTAATATGCTTAGAGGAAATAAAATGAATCATATAAAATATTCATTTAAAACCAGAGACATTAGAAAAAGAAGAGAGAGAAAAAGAAGCAAAGATAGATGCAACAGCTAGAATATTAATATCCATGAACATGGTAGATATTATTAAAACTGTACTAATAATCATTTTAAATGTGAATGGTCTAAACACAACTAGTGCCTTCTCCTTATTGGAGAAGCCTTCCTCCCTGTTCTGGGCACACAATAACTTTCGCTGTCTCTTGCTACTGCGCGGGCATTATATGGCACCTGGCTAACCTCACTTCTTTATCTGTTCCTGGTGGAAAGGGTATGGGGTCTCACTTTGACCACAGCACAAGAGGAGTATGCCTGGAACACCTGTCCCGTACTAGCTGCAAGGGGAGGGTCTCACTGGCCATGGGAGACAAGCGAACACCTCGAACCCTGGAATGACAAGAAAGAACAGAAACAACCAAACACAAAGTCAAATCAGCAATTCTAGAAACAGACTGAAAATATTCTAAGAAATGGATACTGAAGACTGATAATATAGTTTTAAATCATGGATGAATTGCACTTCTAAAGAATTATTGTTGTGTGCTTTCAAATAGATTTTGATTCATAGCGACCCTATACAACAAAGTAGAACTGCCCAGTAGGGTAGCCTAGGCTAAAATCTTTATGGGAACAGATTGCCAATGAAAAATCAGCTATTGAAAGCCCCAAGGAACATATGGAACACAGTCCTACTCTGATGCATTTGGGGTTGCCATGAGTCATATATGCATATTGACACATATCTCCCTTCCTTCCCACTGGAGTAATATAAAAGAAGACCTGAGGAGCAGCTGGTGGGCTCCAGCCACCAATCTTTTGGTTAGCAGCCAAGCCTTAACCACTGTGCCATCAGGGCTTCTTTTCTAAAGAATAAACTGGAATTAAAAAAAACTAGGAAAATGCAATAGTGTTCAAAATATTTCCAGGTTTTTTTTTGTTTGTTTGTTTAAATAATTATTGACTACAAGAGTTCACTAATATTCTGAAAAATATGGATATGTTCTGGAAAAGGCTTGGCTTTTGATGATAAATAAACTAAGATCACAAACACTCATGCATTTAAAAAAGTGACCATTTTCAGGGTAAATGATTGTTACCTAAAATTATTATCTTTGGACAAACTGCCATCAAGGTGTAGAGTCAATACAATAAGATATTCTCAGATAGGCAAAAGCATTAAAAAAAAAAAATCTGTGTAGACTGCCCCAGAAATGTACTTGGAGACTAGCAATTGAAAGACTGAACTCAAAATATAAAAATTGAGAAGTTTAGATTTAAAGGAAAAAAAAGGATGACATAAGCCCTAGTATATCTCATCACATTATCTCTTGGACAGCTATTTTTTTTAGAATTAAGTTTAAATCACTCATGAATTCAACAAGCATTTTTGAGCACCAATATGCTAGGGACCATGCTAGACACAGAGTAATGACAAAAACTGTGAAAAATATTGCTTAGTTACCTGTTGTTGTTTTTGTTGTTAGGTGCTGTCCAGTTGATTCTGACTCATAGCAAACCTATGCACAACAGAAGGAAACATGGCCCGGTCCTGCGCCATCCTTACAATCGTTGTTGTGCTTGAGCCCATTGTTGCAACTACTGTGTCAATCCATCTCATTGAGGGTCTTCCTCTTTTTTGCTGACCCTCTACTTTACCAAGCATGATGTGCTTTCTAGTGCCGCTATAAAAAGTGGGTGACTGTAACAAACAGAAATTTATTTTCTAACGGTTTAGGAGGCTAGAAGTCCAATTTCAGGGCACAGGCTCTAGGGGAAGGCTTTTTCTGTGTGTCGGCTTTAGGGGAAGGTCCTTGTCTCTTAAGGTTCTGTTCCTTGGCTCCTTGGTGATCTTCATGTGGCATGGCATCTATTTTTCACCATTTTTCCTGTGCTTCTCTATGCCTATTCTGCTCTTTTATATCTCAAGAGACATTGACTTAAAGTGCACCATGCTAATATACTGTCTAAGGATCATAACAAAGAAAACCCATTCCCAGAGGGGATTATAGCCACAGGTATTGGGGTTAGAATTTACAACACATATTTTGGGGGGACAAAATTCAGTCCATAACAAATATGTTAACAAAAGTATATATTAAAAAGCCAATATTAATTCTTAGTGCTGCCACAAAAATTAATAATATTTTGGTTTATACATGCAGAACATATTGCACTGAGAGAAACTGGAGAATAAGAAAGTAGTATCCTAAATTCTTCATTTTATGTAAGAGGGAGTCATAAGTAATGAAATTGTCCTTGAATAACACATCCCTGAAAATCTTAAATGTAATCCTATGTAATATTTTAAATGTACAAACTCTAAATCATGTAAAATAAATACAAAAGCAAAGATGTATCTCTCACTAATACCATAATTAATGAGAATAACTTTAAATAGCCTGCAAAATAATACATTAAAAAAAAACAGAGGTCAACACATAAAAAAGAATTAAGCTTTGCATTAAGAGACAACATCTCTCTGATTTAGATAAAATCAATAACTTTTAGAATTTACTGCTTATGTAAGAAATACCTAAGGCACATAAATAAAAAATAAGATGTTACCAATAAAATGATACATGAATTCAGATTTAAAGATAAACAAACAAACAAACCCATTGCCATTAAGATGATTCCAACACGTAGCAACCCTATAGAACAGAGTAGAATTGCCCCATAGAGTTTCCAAGGAGCGCCTGGTAGATTCGAACTGCCATCTTTTGGTTAGCAGCCATAGCATTTAACCACTACACTACCAGGATTTCCAGATTAAAAGATAGGGAATCATAAATAAGTATTTTTATATGTGATGTGTATGAGAATAAACCACAAAATCAAACCCTTTGCTGTCAAGTCAATACTGACTCATAGTGACCCTTAGGACAGAGTAGAACTGCCCCATAGGGTTTCCAAGGAGCACCTGGTGGATTCAAACTGCTGACCTTTTGGTTAACAGACATAGATCTTAACCACTTTGCCATCAGGGTTTAGTATGAGAATGGGTATGGCGAAATAACATCCCAAAATATCTGTATCTGGTGGTTTATGAGTGATTTTTATTTTATGATTATAACTTTTTATATTTCCAGTTTTTCCTGAAAAGGCATGAATTTTAATCTTAGGAAGAAAGAAGATGAAGTTTTCATAAAAAACAAACACAGATTTCTGGTTTATTTACTAATTTGTTCTTGAAGACTACCTCTCATCTTCCTTACCTAATTAACTAGTCAGGTCAGTATTTTGTTATTTTTGCAAAGAAGAATAAATCTGGGAATTAATGGCTATAAACAGGGAATAATCTTAGATATCATGACCTTGATTTTAATGTGTCTCTAGAAACTTGGGTCATTAAATGAGGTGGAACTTGTTTATTTTTCATTATTCGAAGGAACGTTTATTCTTACCTGATGTACCTGCCCCCAGCTCTAGGGATTTATCGTCCTACTTTCCTATCAATTGACAGCTTTGAACTGTTTATTTCATTTGAAAAATGGTACATACATCACACACACTTAAATATGACAGAGAAAACACCATTATGATTACAGCTTGCCGTACAATTTAAATTGCTATTTTAATTATTTTTCTAAGGCTACTGAAACCAGTCATCAGCTCCTCCTTTGACCCCTGATTTCTGTGTCCAGACTGTGCTATCCTCAAAGGGTTCTCTTGCCCCAAAGCATTTTTTATCACATCTTGTCTCGTATGCCCAAAGCTAACAGCTTAAAAATCTGCTATTATACATGTCCTGTTGCTAAATCCCCCTTTAGGCTTACCATTAAACCATTACTACAGATTTATTTTTACTTATCTTTCTCTATCTGCCCTAAGTTCCAAGCCTCTCTCCCTTCCTCCTCCTGAGATCTTTTAATTCTTCATCTTTTTTTGTTGAGAGACTAAATTTGGTCCCAGCTTTTCTCTACAGATATCGATATTGAAAGTCCTGCCAAAGCTCAGCAGAGCAAAGGAGCACTTAATGAACAGGACTCTCCCAAATCAGAAAGTGTCTTAAGCATATATTTTGATCGTCTCCGTTTCAAGTACAAGAAGTTTTTTTTTTTTTTTTTTCCATTGTACATAGTGTGTGTGCCCTAAAGGGAGTTCAGGTGAAATAAGATTTTCCATTTCCTTATACTACTATAATATAGCCCACTGGTGCTCAAATTGTGGTCCCTGGACCAGTGTCAGCATTCCCTGTGACTTCGATAGAATTGTAGATTCTTGGGGTCTGTTTCAGATATTCTGAATTAGAAATTCTAGGAGTTTCCCTGGTAATTCTGGTACACGAAGAAGTTAAGAACCACTGAATATAGCCTGCAGCAATACAGAAGAAAGAAACATGTATGATCTCAAAGTATATTTCCATGTGATGAGGTCATACGAAGAATGGCAGAATAGGGATAGGAATGGGATGCAGACAAAGGTGGGAGGCAGCAGTGGGGAGATAGTTGTACATTCTGGCCATGCTGCCTGATCTTGTCTAGTCCTCGGCTTTGATATTCAATAGTTTGCATCAGTCACTTTGACACTTTGAGTCTCTCCCACTTTTTTCTTCCAACACACAGCTCACCTTATTTCATTTCTGACACTTACATATCTGGCCGGGATTCACACCTGCCTCCTAGGAAATGTTCTCTGCACTTTTCACGGTCAGGGCCCATCCTACTCTCACTTGTTCATGTTCTTCTTCACCCTTTCCCTGATTTCCTGAGTCTACATGCCTGAGCCATATAGGGTATGCATAGATCACTGCATGGTTCCAGCATAATTTTCTTAATCTTAATGCGGAATTTTATCACTGCAATAATTTAGTGCAAATTTGTCATCAAGTCATAACTAGTCTACTTTTGCCAGTTCACTAATAGAAAAATGGTCTAACCAATGGATAATATAATTTGACTCCTAATTATATGACAAAATAATTACTGTAAATTTTGTTAAGGTTTTTTCTCCCTTTTAAACTTTTATTACCATGACTGAATGGTAGACTTGGGTCAGATTGCAATGCACCTTGAAAGTATCTTATTTTATCCTGTAAAACTTGTTGCCATTGAGTTGATTTCTAAAGACCCTGTAGAACAGAGTGGAACTACCCCATAGGGTTTCCAAACAGCGGCTGGTGGATTCAAACTGCCAAACTTCTGGTTAGCTGCCATGCTCTTAACCACTGTGCCACCAGGGCTTCAGCATTTTATCCTACAGAAAATGGAAATAGTTGAAGAATTTTGATAAGAACTTAGAAGCTGTTGTGAAGGTAAAAGGGCAAGTACTACCTCTGTGAATACAAGATAGAGGCCATTGAATCAGTCTGGGTAAAAGATGATGATAATTGTTTGGTCTATAGTTGGGGCAGTGAATATTCAGGCAGTGGATAAATTTGAGCTCCATTTAAGAGGAAAAATTTGTAGAACTTCAAGATAGATTAAAATGAAAAGAATGGTAGCTCTCAGATTTCTGCTTTGCACCAGTAGATGATGATAGAACAATCAGTGAGATAAGAAACCCTGTCAAAGAATTAAAGACTAAGAGTGGGGTGGGGAGAGATGTGACCACATACCCCCTCATCTGCAAGAGTCACCTAACAGGCCTTTTGTTCTTTTTCTAAGCCCCTTATTGGAGAGAGAATCACTCACACTGACCTTTAATAATCATTTACACTCCAATTGGTTTCCCCCTATGGCTGAAGTGTCATTTTTCTCTTCTTAATTTTAAGTTTCTCTCTCTTTTTTTTTTTCTTTGTGTTTAATTTTCAAGAGTTTAATTATGAAGTATCATGGCATGGATATCTTGAGGTTAATCCTGTTTGGAATTCAGCTTCTTGAATCTCTAGATTTATGCTTCTTGCTAAATTTGGGATTTTTCAGTCATTATTTAAGTATTTTTTTATCCCCCCTCTTTAACTTCTCCTTCTGGGATTCCAATGGCATGAATGTGTTAAATTTTTGTTGTACTCCCAATAGAACATGAGTTTTTTTTTTTTTTTTTAAGTCTATTTTCTCTCTTGTTCAGATAGGGTATTTTCTATCATTCTGTCTTCCAGTTCCCTGATTCTCTTCTGTGCCCTTGCCATTCTGCTGCTGAGATCACCTACCACTTTTTTATTTTTTTAATTTCAGTGATTGTATTTTTCAGTTATAAAATTTCCATTTGGTTCTTCTTAACATCTTCTATTCTTTGCTGAGTCTATTTTTTCATTCGTCTGAAGGATGTTTGTAATTGGTTGCTCATTGAAGCATTTTTATGACAGCTGCTTTAAAAAGTCTTTGTTAGATAATTCTATCTTCTCTGTTACTTTGGGGTTGGCATCTATTTTTTGTCCTTTTTCATTTAATTTGAAATCCTTCTCATCTTGGGTTGGTGAGTGACTACTGAAATATGGAGTCTTTAGAGGCTAATAAGAGAAGGGGAAGGAGACATATAGATCAGCCACTGGTTAATCTTAAGGTGATTGATTGAGCCCTGCCTTCCCCCTTTTGCTGAGATGAACTGAAAATAGGTTACTTATAGCATTTTTATAGCATGGCTGCTAATAATTTGACCCTCCATTCACCTGTAACCATGAGACTTTTTGAGATTTAAATTAGGAGGTAAAAGCTTGACAGGCTTTTGCAGTTTGTGTTAGGCTTTTTATGATTTCAATATTTTGTTTCATGGATAAGAAAAACCTTAAAATCCAAGTAAGGTGATTGATATTAATTTTTTTTATTCAACAGTACTTAATTGGCCTTTTCTGACACTACTCTGATAGAAGGTTTGGGATGTCTCATTATAACCTCACAAATGTCTTAGGTAGCCACTCAGCCTTTGCTGGCATGGGTGTGGGTAAGGCTACCTTTTTTTTCTTTTTTTTTTTTTCCTGTGGTGTTTGGATGGAGGAGAGTGGTATTGTTTAAATGTTTTCTGTCTTGCTGGGTTTCTTCCCCCCAAACGTATGTCTGTCAATTTGCCGTACTGTGGGGGCTTGCATGTGCTGTGATGCTGGAAGCTATGCCACTGGCATTCAAATACCAACAGGGTCACCCACAGCAGGCAGGTTTTAGCTGAGCTTCCGGATTAAGACAGACTAGGAAGAAGGACCCAGCAGTCTACTTCTGAGAAGAATTAGGCAGTGAAAACCTTATGAATAGCAGCAGAGCACTGTCTGATATAGTGCTGGAAGATGAGCCCCTCAGGCTGGAAAGCACACAAAACAGGACTGGGGAAGAGCTGCTTCCTCAAAATAGAGTCAACCTTAATGATGTGGATGGATCAAGCTTTTGGCATCTTCATTTGCTGATGTGGCATGACTCAAAATGAGAAGAAACAGCTGCAAACATCCATTAAAAATCAGAATGTGGAATGTATGAAGTATAAATCTAGGAAATTTGGAGATCATCAAAAATGAAATGGAACACATAAACATTGATATCCTAGGCAGTAAGTAGTGAGCTCAAATGGACTGGTATTGGCCATTTTGAATTAGACAAGCATATGGTCCGCTCTGCCGGGAATGACAAAATGAAGAGGAATGGTGTTGCATTCATTGTCAAAAAGAACATTTCAAGATCTATCCTGAAGTGCAACGCTCTCAGTGATAGGATAATGTCCAGACACCTACAAGGAAGACCACTTAATACAACTATTATTCAAATTTATGCACCAACCACTAAGGCCAAAGATGAAGAAATTGAAGATTTTTACCAACTTCTGCAGTCTGAAATTGATCAAACATGGAATCAATATGCATCAATAATTACTGGTGATTGGAATGCAAAAGTTGGAAACAAAGAAGAAGGTTGAGTAGTTGGAAAATATGGCCTTGGTGAAAGAAACAACTTCTTCATTGCAAATACCTTTTTCCAACAACATAAACGGTGGCTATACACATGGACCTCACCAGATGGAATACACAGGAATGAAATAGACTACATCTGCAGAAAGAGACAATGGAAAAGCTTAATATCACCAGTTAGAACAAGGCCAGGGGATGACTGTGAAACAGGCCATCAATTGCTCATATGCAAGTTCAAGTCGAAACTGAAGAAAATTAAAACAAGTCCGCAAGAGCCAAAATATGACCTTGAGTATATCCTACTTGAATTTAGAGACCATCTCAATAACAGATTTAACCCACTGAATGCTAACGACCGAAGGCTAAACAAGTCGTAGAATGACATCAAGGACATCATAGACGAAGAAGGCAAGAGGCCATTAAAAAGACAGCAAAGAAAGAAAACGCCAAAATGGATGTCAGAAAAGGCTCTTAAACTTCCTCTTGAATGTCGAGTAGCTAAAGTTAAATGAAAAAAATGATGAAGTAAAAGAACTAAACAGAAGATTTCAAAGGTCGGCTAGAGAAGGCAAAGTAAAGCATTATAATGACATGCACAAAGACCTGGAGATAGAAAATCAGAAGGGAAAAACAAGCTCAGCATTTCTCAAGCTTAAAGAACTGAAAAAAAAAAAAAAAAATTCAAGCCTCAAGTTGCAATATTGAAGGATTCTACAGGGAAATTATTAAATGACACATGAACCATCAAAAGATGATGGAAGGAACACAGAATCACTATACCAAAAAGAATTGGTTGACATTCAACCATTTCAGGAAGTAGCATATGATCAGGAACCAATGGTACTGAAGGAGGCAGTCCAAGCTGCACCGAAGACATTGGTGAAAAACAAAGCTCCCGGAAATTACAGGATACCAATTGAGATGTTTCAGCAAATGGATGCCGTGCTGAAAGTGCTCACTCATTTTTGCCAAGAAATGTGAAAGACAAGTACCTGGCCAACCAGCTGGAAGAGATCCATATTTATGCCTATTCTCAAAAAAGATGATCCACCCAAATGTGGAAATTATCAAACAATATCATTAATATAACACACATGTAAAATATTGCTAAAGATCATTCAAAAGTGGTTGCAGCATTACATCAACAGGGAGCTGCCAGAAATTCAAGCTGGTTTCAGAGGAGACGTGAAACCAGGGGTATCACTGCTGATGTCAGATGGATCTTGGCTGAAAGCAAAGAACACCAGAAAGATGTTTACATATGTTTTATTGACTACGCAAAGGCATTTGACTGTCTGGATCATAACAAATTATGGATAACACTGCAAAGAATGGGAATTCCAGAACATTTAATTGTGCTCATGAGGAACCTGCACATAGATCCAGGGGCAGTTGTTTGAGCAAAACAAGGGGATCCCTTCATGGTTTAAAGTCAGGAAAGGTATGTGTCAAGGTTGTATCCTTTCATCACACCAATTCAATCTGTAGGCTGAGCCTGTATGCTGAGCAAATAACCCAAGAAGCTGGACTATATGAAGAAGAATGGGGCATCAGGATTGGAGAAAGACTCACTATGAACCTGCATTATGCAGATGACACAACCTTGCTTGCTCAAAGTGAAGAGGACTTAATCACTGATGAAGATCAAAGGCCATAGCCTTTAGTATGGATTACACCTCAATGTAAAGAAAGCAAAAATTCCCACAGTTGAACCAATAAGCAACATCACGATAAAGGGAGAAAAGACTGAAGTTGTCAAGGATTTCATTTCACTTGGATCCACAAGCACCACACATAAAAGCAGAAGAAATCAAAAGGCACATGGCATTGGGCAAATCTTCTGTAAAAGACCTCTTTAAAGTGTTGAAAAGCAAAGATGTCACTTTGAAGACTAAGGTGTGCCTGACCCAAGCCCTTGTGTTTTCAGTCGCCTCACTTGCATGCGAAAGCTGGACAATGAATAAGGAAGACAGAAGAAAAATTGATGCCTTTGAATTACGATGCTGACAAAGAGTATTGAATATACCATGGACTGCCAAGAGAAGGAACAGATCTGTCCTGGAAGAAGTACAACCAGAATGCTCCTTAGAAGCAAGGATGGCAAGACTATGTCTCACATAATTTGGACATGTTGTCAGGAGGGACCAGTCCCTGGAGAAGGATTTCATGCTTGATAAAGCAGAGGGTGAGTGAAAAGAGGAAGACCCTCGATGACATGGATTGACACAGTGCCTGCAGCAATGGGCGCAAGCATAACAGCGATTGCAAGGATGGTGCGGGACGAGGCAGTGTTTCATTCTTCTGTGTGTAGGGTCAATATTCAGAACCAACTCGACCTGGCACCTGACAACAACAGGTTGCTTCCTGGTGCTTTGGCTAGAAACAGTACTAGTCTTTTTTCCTCCCCCCCTTTCATTAGCATTTCTGGCTTTCTGGCTTTTTCTGCTCCAAGATGGAATAAATGAGCCAAAAAAGAAAAACCAGGATGCTCTTGATCATGCCATTCCTTTGGCACCAGGGGTCTAGCTCGTTTACCTACTTGTCTCTGTCTTCTCAAGTCTTCTTATATTTCCTTTATATTTAATGTCAAAGGTTTTAATTATATTATACTTAGTAGGAGGAATATGGAGAAGTACATCTACTCTAGCTTTTCAAAAGCCAAAGTCCTTCTGAACCATTTTTTTTATTAGCTGCCTCTCATTTTTATATTGATTTGTAGAAGCTCAGGGTAAAAGCCTTTTGTTACTGTATTGCAAATATTTTCTTCCACTGTATGGCTTGTATTTTCAGACTATTGAAGTTTTTCTTTTGTTTTTGTTTTTTTTTTCCTCAGTAGGAGTTCTCAGTTTCAACGTAGTTAAATTTATTAAGTTTTCTCTTTATAGATGGTTTTTATGTTGTTTAAAAAATATGTTCCTACTCAAGGTCTTGAAATTATTCCTTATATTACCTTCTAAATGCATTATTGTTTCTGTTTTGGAATTGCAATCCACCTACAATTGGGTTTTGTGGGGGGGGGGTAAGGTAATGATCTTATATTTTTCCCATGTGAATATTTAATTTTTCTATGCCTTTTGTTGGAAACATCATCCACTCCCTGCTGCTCTGCAGTTTCATTTTGTAATAAACTAGGTCTAATTCGTGTGCATTTGTGTCTGGGCTCTTTTCTTTGTTTAATTAGTGTATTTGTCCACTCTGGATCCACGTAACACCACATAAATTCCTGTAGCTTTGTGATGTTGTTAGGTGCCATCGAGTCAGTTCCAAATCACAGCAGCCCTATGTACAAAAATCCTTGTTATGCTTGAGCCCATTGTTGCAGCCATTGTGTCAATTCACATTCTTGAGGGTCTTCCCCTTTTTCACTGATCCTCTATTTTACCAAGCATGATGTCCTTCTCCAGGGACTGATCCCTCCTGATAACATGTCCAAATTATGTGAGACATAGCTTTGTGATACTTCTTGGTATCTACTAGCACATGTCTACATTGCTCTTAGTCTTCAGGAGTGTATTGGCCACTCTTGATATCCTAACATGCAGTGTTAGAGCCCTATCAGGGTGAGGAAAATGTACAGAACAATTCCTCAGTGTGAGAGAGCACGAGTGGGGTGAAGAATGCACACCCACAATGTGATGACCTTGTATGGGTTGTCAGAACCCAAGGCAATGAGAAGGACAACATGCTGGAGCCAAGTTGGCGAGAAAGAGGTTCTTCCACATGTGATAGGGATGGGCTGACATGAGGAGTCAATTCAGAGCAACGTGAAGAGGCTTTCCATGTAGGAATGGGGGCTCATGCCCTAGTTTAGGATGTTGGATTCTGAGAAGTGGGCATCCATGCAGGAGAGGTGATGCTGACAAAGATGGGAGATTCATGTAGATGGAATAATCAAATAAATATATTAAGGATAATCGGAACCATATTTCACGCTATTAGAGAAAAAGTTTGTAAGTATAAAAAAAAATTCTTCTAGAAAAAGCGGAATCAATCTTTCTTATTAGATTATTAGTTATAGATAGTGTGAATTCCTACTTGGTTCTCCCTAACTCTCAAGTAATGCTCAAATAGTAAAAACAGAGTACAACACATTAAATAAAATAGGCAACCAAAAGCCTGATATAAATATATGAATATACTGAAAAATTAATCAGAAACAGGATATCTACTCATATTCAAAGCACCTCCTCACAAAATACTTATTAATTCCAAAAGGAAAAAGAATAACTTAATAGTGGAAAACCTTGGAAGACACAGCCTCAATCAAGTGATCATAATGAATATTATCAGTAACAGAATATACCATGTGTTATCAGATAGGATACAATGAGAAAATTACATCAGCACTTCCTGTCAAAGATGCATATTTGAAATATACTAATGAAGAAATAACAGATATTCAAATTGTGTAACATTCTATGAAATAACTAAATAATTGACCATTGCTCTTCAAATATGCTAAGGTAATGAAAGATCAAGGAACTCTTCAAAACTGGAGGAAACAAAGGAAGTATGATAACTAAGTGTAAAACATGATTCTGATTGGAATTTTTTTTTTCTTGCCATAGTAGACATTCTTGGTACAACTGCCAAAACTTTAAGGGTACCTGATAATTACCCAGTAGCAATGTATTAATCCACTGCCCATCTGTTAATTTGTCCTACGATAGTGGCTTGCATGTCGCTATGATACTGGAAGCTATGCCACGAGTATTTCAAATGCCAGCAGAATCATCCATGGTAGACAAGTTTCAGCAGAGCTTCCAGACTAAGACAGACTAGGAAGAATGACTGGTGATCTACTTCCAAAAATTAGCCAATGAAAACCATAGGGATCACAACAGAATATTGTCCAATATAGTGCTGGAAGATGAGCCTCCTAGGTTGGAAGACACTCTAAATACACAGTGGCCACAACAGTGAACTCAAGCACACCAATGATTAGCAAGAAAGAACTGAGGGTTTACTTCTAAAAATTAGCCAATGAAAACAGAAAATATTGGCTGACACTTTGACTCACTTACTTTGGATGCATCATCAGGAGAGATCAATTGATATAGAAGAAGGAATGTTTAGTGAAGTCATTGTTGTTGTTGTTAGGTGCTGTCGAGTTGGTTCCAACTCATAGCAACACTGTGTATAACAGAACGAAACACTGCCCGGTCCTGCTCCATCCTCACAATTGTTTTTATGCTGGAGCCCATTGTCGCAGTCACTGTATAAAGAGGAGGGCCAGCAAAAATAAGGGAAACCCTTAATAAAATGGAATGAAACAATGGCTACAGCAATGTACTCAAGCATATCAATACGGATGAAAGTAGAGAAGGACAGGGCAACATTTTGTTCTGTGGTACATGAGGTCATCATGAGTTGGAGCCAATTTGACAGCATATATATACCCACTCTTCACTTATCGACATGGTTAGGTTCTAAAGACCAGATTGTTATGTGAAAATTGATGTTATGTGAAAATGGAGGATGACCGCATCAGATCCCAAAACAGAAGATGACTAGATCATTACATAACTACCAGATGCAATTGTTACATAACTGCCAAGCTGCTGAGAATCATGGACAAGTCAAGTTGACACATTACTATCACAGCCATCTTTACTCATGCCTTCTACCTTGGCATTCATTGCTGCCAGATGTACATCGTTAATGCACAAAATAGATTTTTTCACTATTGTCGGATAACAAGATAGTTGATAAGAAGTAGCTGTATAATATATATATGTATATACATATATATGTACATACATATAGATATACATATATACATATATATGTGTATATATATATAAAACCAAACCAAAAAAAAACCTAAACCCATTGCCATCGAGTTGGTTCTGACTTATAGCGACCATATAGGATGGGTTAGAACTGCCCCATAGGGTATCCAAGGAGCAGTTCATGGATTCGAACTGCAGACCTTTTGGCTAACGGCCGAGCTCTTAACCAGTGTGCCATCAGGGCTCCCATATTTATGTAAATACATAATATAATGATCTAAATAGATGAAGAAAAACCATCTGACACAATTCAGCTCCAATTCACGACGAATGGTTTGGAAACTATGAGCATATGTGTAGAAGGGAACTTCTTCAATCTAATAAAAGACAGCTAAAAAGTTGTGTGTATTTTGATTAGGTTTTTTTTTGGTTAAATTTTTAATTCAACGTTTTTAAATATGCTAATTGGACACATAATACGATTTGAGCATTTAAATTAGGTTAACGTATATTAAACCAAGTTTTTCAATCCTGGAATAAACCCCACTTGGTCATATTTTATATATTCTGGATGATCTTTGCTAATATTTTGTTATGGATTTTTTCAACTATGTTAACGAGGGATATTAGTCTTTAATATTTTCTCTCCTCAGGGCATTGAAAATATTTTTCTTTTTGTTCATGGTAATGCTGATCTCAAAAAATGAGTGTTCCTTTAGCACTCTAGCTTCAGGAAGAGTGTGTAACATTGATATTTTTCTTTTTCAAACATTTGATGAATTCACCCATGAAGGTCTTTTAGTGGGATCTTACTTTTTGGAGTGGTTTTTAACTAAAACTTAAATTTATTTAGCAGACATAGAGGTATGTAGGTTTTTCATTTATTCTATCATCTCTGTTGAAAAGTTGTTTTTCAAGGAATTTGTTCTTTTCATCCTCGTATAATTGTCATGAAGTTGCTAATAATATTCATTATTATCTGTTCAATACCTACGGGCTCTCTAGCAATATTCCTTTTTTCATTTCTTATACATGTGGTTTGCATTTCCATCTTTTTTTTAGTCAATACAATCTCATCAATTAATATTTTAAAATGATAAACTTTGAGTTTTGTTCATTTTCTCTACTTGTTTCCTATTATTTAGTTCTGATTTAATATTTATTAGTTCTTGTTTTCTATTTACTTTGGGTTTAATTAGCTATTCTTTTTCTGCTTCTTCAGGTGGAAGCTTTAGGTCAATGATTTTATGCTTTTCTTATTATTCTTTTAAAAGCATACCATTTTAAATTTCTCACTGAGTTCTGCTATAGCTGTATCACACAAATTTTTGTTATAGTTTGAATGTCACATATACTAAAATATCTTCTAATTTTCCTTGTGTTTTTTATTTACTAATAAGAGCAGCTTTTAGCAACCAATATGTAGCCCACTGGTAAAGTAGCTCTGGGTAGAACAAAAAGGGCATCCACTATACACTTGGAAATCAAATAACTAATTTTAAAAACAGAATTTTGGATGTAGTAAGACTAAACAGATTCTAAATAAAGGTAGCACTTGAAGTTAATGTAGCTACTATTTTTATAAGAAAAAGCCTTTTTAATCCTGCTCTTATTATATAGGGTTGAGTTTTTTTGAAAAATTGAAGCATTACCATATATATCTAGCAAATTATATCAAGTCTACCTATAAACCACATCTCTGGTTAGTCTGCAAATTTGTAAATTATTCTATTTAAACCTAAATATTTTATCTTAGAATGCCTTAACTACCTAATGTTTATTTATTCATTTATTTATTTTATCATGCTTTAAGTGAAAGTTTACAAATCCAGTCAGACTCTCATATAAAAACTTATACACACCTTGCCACGTGCTCCTAGCTACTCTCCCCCTAATGAGACAGACACTCCTCCCCTCTATCCTGTATTCCTGTGTCCATTCAACCAGCTCCTGTCTCCCTCTGCCTTCTCATCTTGCCTCTAGACAGGAAACCAAAAGCCAAACCTGTTGCCTTCGAGTTGATTCTGACTCATAGTCTTATAAGACAGAGTAGAACTGCCCCATAGAGTTTCCAAGGAGCACCTGGTGGATTTCAACTGCTGACCTTTTGGTTAGCATCCATAGCACTTAACTGCTATGCCACCAGGAGCTTCCCCCTTATCCTCATGTGTCTACTTGAGCCAAGAAGTAACTACCTAATGTTTAATATCAGTTACCTTTTTTTTTAAATATTAGGTAAAGTTTTATATTTCTATTTAAACTTTTTGAATGCGAATAGTTTCCATATTCAAAATATCTTCAAAAAACTGATAACTTTCATAACTTAAAATCAGAAATTCAGATTTTTACAAGAATAGTAGGATCATTAATTTTCATTATATATAAACATGTATTCCCTCAATAAAGAAATGTTCTCCAGAGATTTCTTTAAAATCATCGTGTGTTTTCCTACAAGAGGTATGTAACTTCCTGCCAATTAGTTTTGCCATTGTGATTATTATCATTGTTGATGATATTTAAAAATCATCTTCTTACCTTTTCCTTATGTATTTAGAATGCTAAGAAGGGACATCTTCTTTATAAATACAATTTTAGTAAGGGATGTTCTAAAAAATACCAAAGTTAAGCTTTTACATTTAACATCATAGTAATTAAAAGTATTGGTTCAAAACAGGCTGGTTCTTACTGGTGCTTACTATTTATTGAGCATTCGCCATATTGCATGCAACGCTAATTTTTTTTTTTTTTATGCCTCCCCTAAGAAATGGAAATTGTTTTATTCAGCTTTAGCCAGCAAGGAAAATTTTTTGCTGAAGATATATGAATTTATGCACACTTAAGATCTTCTGAGGATGATCTATAACACCTGGTTTCAATTCAAGTACAGGAAATGCCCTGTATAATGCATGTTCTGTCAGGAAAGCAATATGGGAAATGAACGCTAACATTTCATGAGGCCGCTACATCACTTCATATTGAAAAGGCAGATCAATCAATCAATCTTTGAAAAAAACTATTGGTACTCATTTTATGTGAAACACTGCACTACATATTTAAAGGGAAATGTAATAGGGATGCTTACTTCTCAAATGTTTGCATTGTAGTAAGTGGTGGCATTCCAGCATAATGGGAGTCCAAAACCAGAAAACAAAAATGCTTTCTTTGGATAACTGAGTGGGAATAAATAACCCGAGTAGAAAACAGAAGTAATGAAACCAGTTAAAGGAAAGAAAACCTAAGAATGAAAAGGGAGATGCCATTACCTTATAATCTACTTAGTAGATAAATACGGTGAGAGCAAAAAATGTTTTAAAGGCCTGAAAATAGGTTGCACAAAATTAGAAAATCTTCAAACCCCGCAACTTTGAAAATATACCTTGGGAGTTCTCAGAGCCAAAGACTGAAATGGGAAGGACGTCTGAGCCTTCTAAGAGGATTCTCAAGATGGGCACTCGTGATGTTAGCCCTGTAGCCTGTGAAACTTACACTGAGAGGTTTCTGTGACCATTAATCCCTTTGCCAATGAGTTGTCTTGACAAATTCAAGAACAAAAACCAAGGGCTGGCCAATTGTCATTCTCATCTCTTCCCTGGCAATTCATTTGGCATTGTGCCAGACCTATACTCAGCGCTTAGCGAGAAAGGCAGTGTGAAGAGCCCTCGAAATTGAAATGTTTGAAATTGCAAAGGACTTAAATGAAGTTGGGTTACCCTGGACTCATTTTCCTGGTCGGAAAGAGCTTTTCAGAGAATGAAAGCCTACATTATAGCAGTGTATTCCACATAAAAGAGTCTTCACATAAGGCAACTGTTTTAATTAAAGCTAGGAAAGAGAACGCTTCACCAGAAAAACAAAATCTTTTTTTTTTTTTTTTTCTTAGCTTTCTGGTCTGTAGGCACTTTCCTGAATTTAAAATCGAAAATGTTTAGATGGTAATGGCAATACTTTGGCAGATTTCACCAGCCCTCTGAAATATTGGAGAGTTGTTTACATCTGAGCATGCTCTCATCAGAAATGCTCTGTTTACCATCTACGGAACTACTGGGCCTATCTAAGACTTCTGCCAAGTCTTCACAAGACCTCAGACACCAGGCAAAGCTTGGAGTCCTCATCCCCAATCACTTCTGACCTCCTGCCTCCCACTACACCCTTGGGTTCGATAATTTGCTAGAACGACTCATAGAGCTCACAGAAAGTGCTATATGTTAAAGGCACCATTTGTCCATGGTATTATGGTTTAGGTGGCTAACAACTGAAGACTGTGTCCTCCCCCAGGGACCTGGAGTGAGGGGCGGGGGCAGTGACTGTTCAGTATATAAATTGAAACTGGTTATCCCACCCAAGGAGCTAGGGAAAGAGAAAACAGTATCCTTAAAGAATACAAGCATCTAACCCAGAAAAACAAAATTAATGTGCAAATTCAAAGTCAAGCAGAGGGTCTACAGACAAAACCTGGGCCAGGATCTCTGAAATAGGACAGAAGCACAGTCAGCTAGGTGTGAAGCAAGGCTGACCCTAAAAGTTGTTGTGTGACTAAAGTGCCCTGATTTACTGTTCTTTGCTTGCTGAGACATGCTTCATGATTCAATGGGTCAGGCTGGGTCAAAGGCATGGAGTCAGGATATACAGGTAACAAGCAAGGTTGACATCTGTGAGATTAGATAACAGTAAAGGCCTCAAACATGATAAATTCTATATCCTAATGAAGAAACCCAAATGTGTTTGTAGTGCCTGATGATGTAGTGGTTAAGAGCTCAGCTGCTACCCAAAAGGTCGCCAGTTAGAATCTACCAGCCGTTCCCTGGAAACGCTGTGGGACAGTCTACTCTGTCCTATAGGTTGGGTATGAGTCAGAACCAACTTGATGGCAAGAGGTTTGGCTTTTTTTTGGGGGGGGGGTATAGAAATAGATTTCAGAGCATTTTCTTTTTGTTAAACAAAAAAAAAAAACTTGCTTGTCAAACCCTCTTCGCTACATATAAACCTCTTTTTGTGAATAAAAAATTACATTTTTAATTTAAATATATTCAGTAATCTTTAATGTGCCCTGAGTGAATGCTGCCTTCCTTGACTTTCCACAATCCCCAATATCATACAGAGCCAACTGACCACTTGGCTATGGTACCTATATTGCCATCTACTGGAAGCTACTTGAAAATACAGACAGACTTACCAGACCAGAGGATGTTGCTAAAAGAATCAATTCTATATACAGAGTGACATAATGATGAAATTTGCTGGTGGACCAAAGTGACAAAAATAAGCACAGTGTGATAACTCTGCCTTCATTTCTAAATGAACACAAACAGCCTGTGTGAATTTCTGCATCCAACGTGTCTGACGTGTGGTTTCGTTGATGCAATCAACACCTCATCACCTGAATTCTAAATGTTCTAGTTCTGACGCATAATCTTACTAATGAAGACAAAGAGAAGTTCAAATTTATTCCATGAGGAAAATTACCAGTATCTCTTTACATGAAAATCAATTACACTTCTCTGCCACTTCCCGCTTTCCTGGCACCAGACGGTAAAGACCAATCAAATCAATTCAGCTGTTCCGCTTCTGTTCTGATACCAGCTGCACGTGGAGCACTTCTTCCTCTGACCTGAAGGAGCTGGAGCTGGGTCAAAATCACAAGTTAAAGGACACCGTCCCCCAGACTGCCAAGTCTGCACAGGACCTCAGACACCAGGCAAAGCTTGGAGTTCTCAGCCCTGCTCTCTACTGACCTGCTGGCTCCCACTACTCCCTTGGGTTCAATAATTTGCTAGAATGACTCATAGAACCCACAGAAAGTGCTGTATGTAAAGTATGATTACAGTTTTTTATTACAGAAAAAAAGAATAGAAATGAAGAGACATATAAGGCAAGGCCTGGAAGTGTTCTCAGTGTGGAACTTCCGTGTACCAAAAAGGGTCACACTACCTTCCATGTATATCATTGTCTTTCACCACCAGGAAACCTATGGACTTTTAGCGTCCAGAGCCTTTACTGGGGCCTCATTATGTAGGCATGATTGATTGATTCATGACCTCCCCCTCCCTGACATAGGTTGATATCACATAGCGGTCTTCTGGGTGTTGTCAGCCCCCTTTGAGTCACCTCATTAGCATAAATCCTCAGGTGAGGTCTGGAGGCCATACCAAAGACACTTCAATCACGGGGGAAACCTTAAGCTTTTAGATGTTATCTTTTACGCACCGAGGACAAAGACCAAATTCTTTGGGTAAATTGTAAAAACCACACTCTTAAATTCATATTTTGTTCTAAATACTGATATTCTGATATTGCATATTCTCTTTATTCCTTTATTCTTTGTTTACTCAAAGGAAACCAAAAGAAAATACCAGATGTGGTAAAAAGTATAACCTAAGGCCAATAGCAGAGATAGTTGGAAACCATAGAAAAACGTAATATAATATAATCAAAATGTAGACTTGAAAATTCCTTTCATTGTACTGCTAGTAAATTGGCCCAGAAAGATTTGGTGATAAAGCCACAGCTATGTGGTGCTACCATTGAAGCTAAAAAATACCAGCATCAGGAGAAGATGCGATTTAATCTCAACTACACAAAGCCTTTTTCTAGGGTTCAATTTTCATTAAAGTTTCTTTATATACCTTCTTAAGGATCTGGAAACCATTTACACAAATCCATTCAACAAATATTTTTGGGGTACCAAAAATGTGCGACATACACCTATTCATCTACAAAGGAAGTCAGGTTTCTTATTATAGAAAAACGTGCTGGTACCAAATGAAATGTGTAAAAAATTACTTCACTATTATATGAGGCTTTGTTTTACATAATAAAGTACAACCATTAGAAAGCTCAGTAAATTGGGAATTTATGTTCTTCTAAATCAGAAATTGACAAAGAAAGAAAGCAAAAAGTTTCAAAGTTCACCATCTATGCACATCTGTAAATGTTACAGAAGTGATTCGTATTCACAATACCACATATGTCTCTGCATTCTGATGTTTGAATCACGTTTCTTAAAACATATTGCATCAATCTTGAAGAATTATAGGACAGCAAAGATCCTTGAAAGTGTATCTGATTTATCCTGTTGACTTCAGCTGAAAATGCATAGAAGTCATGCCAGACTGGTGAGTCTTTTTATTATTCAACAACTACACAGTAGCAGATTCCACAAATTCTCTCTAAATAGGCCCATTCTTGAATTCAGTGACCTTTGCTATCAAAACAGTCCTCAACATATGTGACTAGGTTTATGCTGCTGTGCTCAAATTTATTTCCTTAGTGAAAACAGAGAACAACACGACACTGTACATGGAGGATTTTATCAGTGAGTTTGATGGAACGACACCTCATCACAAGCACCCTCCCTTTCATGTCAAAATTAATGTTCAAATATTAGATTTATATTATTTGCTAGTCTCAACTTTTTCTTTAAAAGAGTACTTTTGTTCACAGATCTGCATTGATCCTATTCTATACTACAGTATTAGTGTTTTTAAGCTTAAATGGAGAATTTCAGTGTCATTTTTAGCTGCAGCATTATAAGGGACAATGACGAGTCCTTTACCTGGATTTCAGTATATTGATTTTCTTTAGCATTTAAGCATCAGTCCTCTCTGTAGCAAGAGAACAATAGATTGAGTACATCAGATTTACTCTTGGGTAGTACTACAGAGAAAACGCTATGCTACCAAGAGTAATACTCAGCTAAAAAGGGTGCCTGAGAGAAAAAAGGCTCAGATGGTTTTCTAAAGGTTCCACTCACCTTCCCTAAGTTCACGAAGAAAGGCAGTGCCAATGGCTCACAAACATTTTCTTCTGTCTTAGAACAATGATCCTGTGTAGAGTTCTGTGTTTATAACTGCAATACCTCTATTTTAGGTGGGAAAATCAAGCTTAATGTTATGATTTATTTACACTGAATCATCATCAGAGTTTGTGACAATACCTCCTAGATACAGTTAATCAAATCTCTCATTGGTACTTTTATCCATCTCCTCTTTTGTAGTCTTCTTTTCTGACTTAATGATTTCAGTTATGAGAAAAACAAAAACGAATCAAAAGTTTGAGCTGGCTTGATATGTAGAGGGTCCTTCCAAATGATGATCTCTTTTCAGAGGTCAATAATGCCATACAATTTGTAACAGGGTCTTTTGTTGTTGTTGTTTTTGTTATGTTCTATCCCCTGCTATTGCTCTGGTTTAGCAGCATCTACTCCAGAATGCTAAAGTGCTTAGGAAAAGTAAATTTGGATGATACAGCGTATCGACTCCAAATAGAACAATAGAAATGACTCATTAAAACATTTTTCCAACCAATACATTACTCTAATAAGCAAGCCTTACTACAGCATATACTATCTGCAATGCACTTGGTTGGTCTACAGGTTCACAGATAAATGTGTTCTATTAAGAAAAGTATACATTTTGGAAAACTGTTTTACCTGAAACATATATATGTATTTCATGCTTTGAATTAATGTCTTCTTAAAATACAGAATGTTTTACTTTGTGTCTGGCATCTCTTAATTGGCATTATGTTTTAGACATTCTACCCATATTGAATGTGTAGCTGAGGTTTAATGATCGTTGCAATAGATTATTTCATTGCATAATTATATCACAACCATTTATTCATTCTACTCATGATGGTCATTTGCATTACTTCCAGTTTTTAGCCACTACAAGTAGTGCTGCTGTGAGTATTTTTTGATGTCCTGCTACACACGTGCAACTGCATATGTAGGGAGTGGAGTAGAATTTCAAGGTCATAGATAATGTGTTCAAAGTTAACTGATAACACTAGGTTCTACTTCCACCAGTAGTTTAAAAGAGATCCCCTGCTCCAGATTCTTGCAAAAGCTCGGTATTGTCAATATTTACAGACATTCTAGATGCTGTATGATGATATCATTTAGTGGTTTTAATCTGAATTCCCTCTATAATTAATGGAGTTGCACACCTTTTCATATTTTATTGGCCATTTCGATACCCTGTTCTATGAAGTACCATTCAAGTGTCTTACCCATTTTCTTTTGAATTGTTTCTTTTTCCTATTGATTTGTAGTTTTTTTTTTTTTCTATAGTCTGAACAAGTCCTTTCTAGACTATATGGATTAGAAATATATCCTCCAGCTTGTCTTTTTTGTCTTAATAGTGACTTTTGATACATAATTTTAATGTAGCCCAATTAATCAAACTTTCTTTTTATCAATGCGTTTTGGAGACCTGTTTAAAAACATTTCTCTATCCCAAGGTCATAAAGATATTATACCATGTTCTCTTCTAAAATGTTTTACCTTCCATATTTAGAGCTACACCACACCACTTTATATAGGGTATATTATTTTACCCTTACTTTATATAAGGAAACTCTGGTGGCATAGTGCTTAAGTGCTATGGCTGCTAACAAAAGAGTCGGCAGTTCGAATCCACCAGGCGCTCCTTGGAAACTCTGTGGGGGCAGTTCTACTCTGTCCTATAGGGTCGCAATGAGTCAGAATCGACTCGACGGCACTGGGTTTGGTTTTTTTTCTTTTGGTTTATATAAGGTACGAGGGCCAATTGTTTGTTTGTTTCCCGTATGGATATCCAATTGGCATGGTCAAATTTGTTGAAATGATAGTCTTTCTTCCCTAATGCTACCCTTGCCACATAAACATTTTTCTATATTTATGACTACCAGGAGACTGTTTCTGATATATCTCCTCTGTTCTATTGAAGTATTTGGCAATCTTTGACAGAGGTTTATTCCAATATAGTAGAAATATTTTGATGCTGTTGTAAATGCCATATATACATATATATAAATTTCATTTTCACCTTTGGGCATTGTATGCAAATTTGTTAAATTTTCATATTAACACTAAAAATGTGTATGTACATTCTACTTTCATTTCCCATTCTTCTACTTTTGTATTTTTTTCTTGATTTATGGCACTGGCTATGATTTTAGATTTGTTGCTTAATTTAAGTATCGATGAAGAACATCTTTGTTTTGTTCTCAATCTGTGAGAGAAAAATTCGATATTTCACTACTAAATATGAGGCTTTCTCTAGATTTTCTGTAGCTACCCATTAGAAGATTAAGGTGCCTGTCTACCATTACTGAACATTTTGATCAAAGACTTTTATAAAGTCTTTTATAAAGAATGTTGATCAAAACCAGGAATATGTAGAACAGAATTGCAAATTCCCAGGGACTCCAGAGTTTCTGGAGCCATGGGGGCTGGATGTACCTATGAAACTATTGCCATGAAATAATCTTTAAACCTTAAATGAAAAATATCCCCTGGAGTCTTCTTAAAACCAAACAATAGTCTAGCTTAACTAGTAAAAAATGACTGTCTTGAGCATTATACTCTTTAAAGAACTATCTTGTACAGGATCAAAGTGACAGCAACTTGAAAGATTAGATAAGAACCTTAGGGAGCAGTGAGTTTATGTTAAGGGGAGAGGAACAACTCAGAAAAGGAAGGTGAGAATGGTTGCATGACTGGAAGAATGTAATCAATATCATTGAATTATCCATGTAGAAACGGTTGAATTGGTGTGTTTTGCTGTGTATATTCTCAATAACAACCAAATAAAAAAGAGACGTAATCTCCCCAGCCCCCACCCCTCAGAAAAAAAAAAAAGATGAAGGAAGTTTCTCCTATCCATAACTTGAGAGCTGTTTAAAAAATCATCAGTATTTAATTTTATCAAATATTTTTCCTCTACTTGTATAGTAGAGTACATGGTATTTGTTTTTATTTTATTACTACAAATAATCTAGTTGCTTGATTATTACATGTTAAACCATCTTACATTCCTGGAATAAACCCAACTTGATCATGGTATACCATGCTTTTTTAAATGCTACTGATGTTGGTATGCTTTAATTTTGCTTATAATTTTTTATCTATGTTTAAAAGTGAAATTGGTCTCCAGTTTACATTTCTTATAATATCATTGTTGGGTTTAAGTTCAAAGTTAGCATTGCTACATAAAATGATTTGGGAAGATCTCTCTTTTTCAGTATCATAGAAGTATTATTTCTTAATCATTTAGTGGAAATCACTGGTGAAACCAACTTGGACTGTAGTTTTCTTTACTGAAAAAAAATTAGTTGCATATTCAATCTATAAAAGTTATAAAATTAAATGGATATTCTAATTTTTTTTCTGTGCCAGGTTTATAAATGTTTTCTTGCCTAATCTCTCTTCTCCTTTTTTTGTTTCTATTTTAATAAATGTTAGACTACCCAACTAGTTCCCCTATGCTTAAAATTTTCTATTCTGTACAGTATATCTTTTTGTGTCCCACAGCTTTCTTCTGGATATATTATCTTGGTTCTTCTTCCAACTTACTAACTCCGTCTCCAATTGTGTCCACTATGCAGTAACAACAATTTATTTAGCACTTAAATTTTGTTGTGTTATTTTTCAGTTCTATAGTTAATTTAGTTTTTTACAGTATCATACACACATATTTTCCTTACGTATTCTTTGCTAAGGTTCTAATTTTGTGTTTTCTTTCCTTGAATGTATCAAGAATAGTGATTTTAAAGTTTGTGCATTATAACTCCATTAAATGATTTATCTGTTTTTAGTTTGCTTCTTTTTCTTTGTATTATTAGTATTTCTGTTATTATTACTTTACTTTGTATTTTGTCTTCCTATGTGTCTTGTTCTTTTTTGTTTCAAAAAATAAATAATTTGAAACCTAAAACGATAATATTCTCCCCACAAAGAACATTTATGCTTTTTTACTGGCAGGTGGGCTAGGATATAAGCAGTTCAGATTACCTTTATCTGATTTTAGGATTGAGGAGGCTCAAAGTTGAAATGTCTTCAAATGCCAGTTTCTTGCCGTTTTCAAGCTTTGTGGGAGTATAGTAGTGTCCTCTCTCGTTGCCAGGCCCTGAACACCAATTTTTGTCTCCAAATTTGTTTTGTAAGACTGTCGAATTGCTCAGATTCTCACTCTTTGAATGTTATATTTGGAGATTAAAAAAAAAAAATGCCATCGTTGAGTTGATTCTGACTCATAGCAATCCTATAGGGCAGAGTAGAACTGCCCCATATGGTTTCCAAGGAGCGCCAGGTAGATTCAAACTGCTGACCTTTTGGTTAGCAGCCATAGCTCTTAACCAGTACTGCCACCAGGGTTTTGTCTCTACCCAGATTTATCTCTCTTCAGAGGTAAGTAGCCCCAAATATGAGGTTCACCTCCTTGGATTGTTTTCTTTCCTTGCTCTTCACCCCATTAATTTTTCACGGCCTTGATATCTCCACATTGTCTTCAAACTGAAGTTTAATACATTTTAATCTAAGCCAGAAAGTTGTTCTTAATTTCCTAGTTTGCCATTATTAGAAGTTTGAATCCTTTTTTCCCCCCCAAATAGGTAAAACTAAGAAAGGCAGTAAAAATAAATAAATAAAACAGAAAACTCCCATAAGGTAATACTCTAAAAACAGACTGTAATTTTCTCTTTAGCATAACTTACCCTTCCCTTAACAAAGTATTTTCTCAATGTCTTCCAGAACCTCAAAATTAACCTTAAAAAGCTGCTTATTGATGCAATTTTCTAGAACCATGTTTTCCAAACTGCATGCTGCAATACACTGTTGGAGAGAAGTTCCTGGAGTTCTCTTAATCAACCTCTGTTTAACAAATTTGTCAGATTCTTTCCCCCGATGAAATGTGGGCTACTTTTCTATTAACCGTAAAGATACATTAAAAACTCATAATTATAGCAGCAATGACACCTTTTAAATAGCGCTAAAAACTTTAAAAGTACAAAACCTCTTGAAAAGCCTTATATAATATGCAAAATAAATTATCTTGCCACTTCATTTAGTGACTATTAAGGAAGCTTCTTTAGCTACTTGTGCCATGAGTTTATTTCACTCAGCTGAATAGTCTAATAATATTTTCATTAAATATTTATATGAACAATCAAACACTGCAAATGAAGAGCCTACCCCTTGACATTCAAGATGGTTTCCAGGATGGTATTAGCCGTTTGTTATGCTCATAGGGCTCATTTGCTATGGCTTAGAATGATGTTTTCCATTAGCTTTGAGAATCTTCGGTCTGACCTTAGAATAAAGGCTATTCATCATGTCTTCTAATTTTTATTCTTTATTTCTTCATTGAGGCAGTACTGATGATAGCAAATTAAATGCATTTAAAAGTTGGGGTCATGTTATGCTAATCCAGCCAAGAAAATTGATTAACACAGCTCATTTTTTAAAGCAATTGAAAATAATACCCCTTGGTCTTACATGTTTAATATCATCCTGTTCCTATGACTTAATTTATATTTCCATTAAATCAAGGTGAATCTAATATTTGATTTCAGCTGTATGTGTGATTTTTCAATTTATGAATACATGGTGACTGCAATTTAATTATAATATTTAATTTAAAAGCCTATAAACCTAGGCACATGCTATGTCTGTGCATTTTGGCTCCTGACATATTTGGCTAAATTTCATGCATACTATTTTGAGATCACTGGGAGTTAATATTCAAATGATCCTGCATATGATTTAAATCTTGGATTTCAAATTTCAGTTCCCTTCACAAGTTTCATACAAAACTTTTTTTGCAGCCCTTTTGCATACTTATAAAAGCTATAACTAAAAATTATAGAGATGATTAATAATTATTACGCTACTCTATAAAATGTGATGAGGTATGAATTGGAAGCCACAAACTTGGATGTACAAAAGAGGTCATGTTACTTTATTTTTGTTAAATTATGTAAAATCTGACCATCTCAATTCCTTGGGCTTAGTGCGAAATTTAATCTTGATCATTACTGGGACTGAGCCATACATAGCTTAGGGCCATGTGAGGGCCTCCAGCATTTCTCTCCAAACCTCAGGCTTCAGCACTGTTTTCTGATGGTAGGAGTATTATCCAAACCTGCACAGTCTGGTTGTCCTGATATTTTCATGATATATATGAGGACTGACACCTTGGCACCTAGCATCAAACCTTCTAGACACAAGTAAATAGCCAAATATCCTTCTGGACGTCTTCAACCTTTCCAGAATATTGCAATGACCCAAGTCATTATTCCCACTTATTTTGGAGACCACAGACCTTAGAGTAGACCCACGACCCAAAACCAAACCCACCGCCACTGAGTCAATTCTGACTTATAGCGACCCTATAGGACAGGGTAGAACTGCCCCATAGAGTTTCCAAGGAGCACCTCGTAGATTCGAACCACCGACCTTTTTGTTAGCAGCCATAGCTCTTCACCACTACACAACCAGAGTAGGCCCACTTGCTGGAAAACCTTTTCTCTATCATCATGTTTCTACTTTTCCATTGTGTGGTCACTAGCTTATCATCTTTCATATAGTTTTGGGGGGACACATAGCATAATGTCCTGAGTAAGTCATGCTTTTATAACAGCTTGAGTGACCCTGTAATTTATCATTCAACCTGGAACCCTTTGGGGGAAGATATATTAATACTTATGACAAGGTAATAGATATAGCTGGTTATCTTAGGTTTTCAAGAAGCACATACTAATTTTATTGAAAATGATTTTTTTTAAGGAAACATTCCTAGAAAAAAAGCTAGTAGGGGAAAAAAGTAGAACTGGAATGAGAAAGTGGGCAAGGAAAAATGTCACATCCAATGAAATCACACAGGTGTAGAGTTGCCCGGAAAAAAAAAAAAAAAAAGGACATCCAATAAATATGATACTCAGATACATAACAACTCATTTTGGAGTATGAGTATGTCCCACATATTACATGGAGCATGCTTACACTAAACAATGATTCCTTCCTGGGTTACTATATTTTCACCTGGTAAATTTGGCAACACAAAAGGTCCTTGGAGAGAAAGTGAGTCATACCTAAGGGAATCAGGTGACAAGGGGGCTGGAGTATTTAAATCTCTGCATCCATCAGTCATTGGTTAAGCATTAATCTGTATAACTATAAATTCCCAGGCACTTCCAGCTCTGTGTTCAAAAAAAGTGGGCTCTAGGAGCCTGAAGGTAGTCTCCCACAGAGAAACACAGGTGCTATCTGTTGGGACTGAAGCCATATTGGGCTCTGGCATGCATAAAGATGACAAAGGAATCTGAGGGGCATGGTCAGAGCATCTATAGTATCAGTCACACTGGCATTATCACATGTAAATTCAAATGTGTGGTCATCCTAACAATAGCCAGTGGTCTACGTTTTGGGGTTGAAAAAACTCCTGAGTCAAAGAGAAAGAAAAGCTTTTTTGAAGGTGGAGGGTGATGGGGTTTTTCCAGAATATTGGAAAAATGGCACATCCCACATACACACACAATTTTCAACCAATTAGCTTGCCAGAAAATAAACTGGTACATATACTCTCTGTCTTACAGATACAGAAATGGATTTATTCTCTGTAGACTATTTTAACTTGATGGAAATTAAAAGGTCATGAAATTAAGCTGCTTGCTTTATTTCCAGACAGAGTTTAGGTATTTATGATAAATTATCATCCTTTAAGTGGAACTAACATGCAAACTACTTACACACTATCTGAAGATGAATTAGGATTTCATGTGGTACAGAAGGCAATGGCTCCTGTAATTAAGAATGAAAAAACACAGAGTATGAGATATGAAATAAGTTTCCACTTCATTTTAGGTTCTCCTGGTCATTCCATATCCTGAACTTAATATGTGACATCCTAGATAATCAGGATTCTAATTGCTATTTGAATTTTTTCCCTTACCCTAAGGACTTTTATACCCAAAGTATTCTAAAGGTTAACTATTGCTTTCTGACTCCTTGGGGTGAGTCAGGAAGTACCAACGGTCTAAAGAAGGCCTTCTTTTTTAGTATATAATACATCATTTTTGAAGATAGAAATATCACTGTTTTACTTAGTGTAATTTACGTTCTCAGTTATGTACATACTTAGTCATCACACTTAGTCATCCATCAGTTTGTTGGGTCTTTTAAGTGCATAAGTAGTTTTATGCAGCAGTGCATGAAATGGATAAATGGTAGGTTTATTGCGCTGGAATTCTAGAGATGTTGCTTAATAGCACTACACAGCCCATTATGATGTATTTTATTCTTGAGAAATGTGGAAAGTAACTTTAAGCCTAGAACCCTAACAGGGACGTACACTTCCTGGCAAGCTGCAGTCTATGAGTCCTTTCTCTTCACAGCCATGGAAGCAAACTAACGTCAGTCCTTGTAGAGAACTGAATGCTCCTGCACAGAGAAAATAAGAGACAGGTCATTCCATAATCAGAAAAAAATGAGCCTTTCTGACTAACTTGATTACTTTCTTGTTCCTTAGCATAGCCTTCCAGGTCTACCTTGGCACAGCCCCTACCTCCCTCCTAAACTCATCTGTGCTATCAGTCCCTTTCTTGTACATAATGCTTCAATAAATCTAATCTTAATGTTGCTCCTTCCTTCCTTCTCCATCTTGCTGAAGTGTACTCACTACCACAAAAATGAAACCTGCTGCCTTCAAGTTGATTCTGACTAACAGCAAACCTGTAGGACAGAGTAGAGCTGCTCCATAGGGTTGCTAAGGCTATAACTCTTTACAGAAGCAGACTGCCACGTCTTTCTCCCGAGGAGCAGCTATTGGTTTCGAACAGCCAACCTTTTGGTTAGCAGCCAAGTGCTCCTCTGTACCACTAGGGCTCCTTGTACTCACTATATCCACCACCATCAAGTCAATTCCAACTCACAGCGACCCTACAGGGTTTCAAAGGCTTCTCTACAGAAGCAGACTGCCACGTCTTTCTTGTTCAAAGCAGCTGGTGGTTTTGAACCACTGACTTTTTGGTTAGCAGTCAAACAGTTTAACCATTGTACCACCAGGGCTCCCTTTGTACTCACTATGTGCCCTCCTTATTTCACTTAACCTTTAGCAACTCAACTTTTAATACACTATTCTGGGAAGGCACTACAGGATGCCTTTCCTATTCTTGGTTAGGTACATTTCATCTTTTTGCCCATAAAATCCTGTGCTAATACTATCTTCACAGCTTGATATACTGGTTTACTTTACCTATTTATGTATCTCATTCTCTGAAGAGCAATTTTAAAGAGTAGAAGATGACACCTAAATTTCTTTGCATTCTCTAACTTCAGTAGAGTATCCAGGACACATATAAGGATTTAAATAATAATTTGTGGAATGAAAGAAAGAGTGAGAAAAAAACTCTGACCACTGAAGCTGAGAATCAGCAAATATGACCTAAAGATTAGAAAATGATGTTGTTGTTAGGTGCTGTCAAGTGGGTTCTGTTTTGTAGTGACTGTATGTACAATATAACAAGACACCGCCCAGTCCTGTGCCATCCTCACAATTGTTGCTAAGCTTGACCCCATTCTTACAGCCACAGTGTCAATGCATCTTGCTGAAAGTCTTCCTGTCTTTTGCTGACCCTCTGCTTTACCAACCATGATGTCCTATTACATGGATTGCTTCCTTATAACATTTCCAAAGTACATGAGATGAAGTCTTGCAATGCCCACTTCTAAGAAGAATTCTGGCTGTACTTCTTCCAAAACAGATTTGTTCGTTCTTCTGGCAGTACATGGTATATTTAATATTCTTCACCAATATCGTAATTCAAATGTATCAAGGCTTCTTCAGTCTTCCTTATTAATTGTTTAGTTCTTACATGTTATATGAGGTGATTGAAAATACCATGGCTTGGGCCAGGCACACCTTAGTTCTCAAAGTGACATCTTTGCTTCTAAACACTTTAAAGAGGTCTTCTGCAACAGATTTGCCCAATGCAATACATCGTTTGATTTCTTGACTGTTGCTTACGTGGGTGTTGATTGTGGATCCAAGTAAAATGAAATCCTTGACAACTTCAATGTTTTCTCCACTTATTGTGGTGTTGCTTATTGGTCCACTTGTGAGGATTTTGTCTTATGTCGAATCTATATTGAAGGCTGTGGTCTTTGATATTCGTCAGTAAGTGCTGCAAGTCCTCCTCACTTTCAGCAAGCAAGATTGTGTCATCTGCATGATGCAGGTTGTTAATGAGACTTCTTACAATCATGATGTTGTATTCTTCTTCATATAGTACAGCTTCTCGGATTATTTGCTCAGCATATAGGTTGAGTAAGTATGGTGAAAGGATATTACCCCAACTTTCCTGATTTTAAACCGTGCAGTGTCCCTTGTTCTGTTTGAGCGGCTGCCTTTTGGCCTATGTACAGGTTCCACATAAGCACAATTAAGTATTCTATAACTCACATTCTTCTCAATGTTATCCATAATTTGTTATGATCCACACAGTCGAATGCCTTTGCATAGTTAATAAAACACAGGTAAACATTTTTCTGGTATTCTCCGCTCTCAGCCAATATCCAGCCAACATCAGCAATGATATCCCTCGTTTCACAACCTCTTCTGAATCCAGCTTGAAATTTTGGCAGTTCTTTGTCGATGTAATACTGCAACCATTTTTGAATTATCTTCAGCAAATTTTACTTGTATGTGATATTAACGATATTGTTTGATAATTTCCACATTCTGTTGGATCACCTTTCTTTAGAATGGGCACAAATACGGATCTCTTCCAGTTGGTTGACCAGGTAGTTGTCTTCCAAATTTTCTGGCATAGATGAGTGAGTGCTTCCAGCACTGCTTTTATTTGTTGCAACATCTCAGTTGATATTCCTTCAATTCCTGGAGCCTTGTTTTTCGCCAATGCAGCCTTGATCCTTCCTTAAATACCATTGGTTCTTGATCATATGCTACCTCCTGAAATGATTGAACATTGGCCAATTATTTTTGGTACAGTGACTCTGTATGCCTTCCATCATCTTTTGATGTCTTCTGTGTCTTTCAATATCTTACCCACAGACTCCTTCAAGGTTGTAACTTGAGGCTTGAAATTTTTCATCATTCCTTTCAGCTTGAGAAATGCTGAGCATGATCATCCCTTTTGGTTTTCTAACTACAGGTTTGTCTTAGTTATCTAGTGCTGCTATAACAGGAATACTACAAGTGGATGGCTTTAACAAAAAGAAATTTATTTCTTCATAGTAAAGTAGGCTAGAAGTCCAAATTTAGGGTGTCAGCTCCAGGAAAAGACTTTTTCTCTCTGTTGGCTCCAGAGGAAGGTCCTTGTCTCCAGTCTTCCCCTGGTCAAGAAGCTTCTCAGGCACAGGAACACTGGGTCCAAACAACACACTCTGCTCTGGTGCTGCTTTCTTGGTGGTATGAAGTCCCCCTGTCTCTCTGCTTGCTTCTATCTTTTATATCTCAAGAGATTGCCTCAAGACACAATCCAGTCCTGTAGGTTGAGCCCTGCCTCATTAATACAACTGCTGCCCATCCTCCCTCATCAATATCATAAAGGCAGGATTGACATGTAGGAAAGTCACTCAATACTGGGAATCATGGCCCACCCAAATTGATACACATATTTTTGGGGGACATAATTCAATCCATGACAAGGTTTTTGCACATTTCGTTATAATGCTTTATCTTCTGGAGCTGTCCTTTGAAATCTTCTGTTCAGCTCTTTTCATCATTTCTTTCATTCACTTTAGCTCTATGAGGTTAAAATAATAATTATTTACTCAGCTGCTAAACAAAAGTTTGGTGATTCAAACCCACCAGCCACTTCTCAAGAGAAAGATGGGGCAGTCTGCTTTTGTAAAAAAGATTTACAGCCTTGGAAACCCTGTCCTCTAGGGTTGCTATTAGACAGAATCAACTTGATGGCAGTGAATTAGTGGGATATATGTACACCAGTTTGTACTTTAAGAATTAAAGATGAACAATGGTTATAGCTGTAACAAAATCGATTAATAGTAATACTTAGCATGTGAGACCAAATCCAAATACTCTTATCTTACTTTTTTTTATTGTGCTTTAGATGAAGTTTTACAGAGCAAATAAGTTTCTCATTAAACAATTAAGACATATATTGTTTTGTTACATTGGTTGCCAACCCCACAATGTGTCAACACTCCCCCCTTCTCAACCTTTGGTTCCCCATTACTAGCTTTCCTGTCCCCTCCTGCCTTCTAGCCCTTGCTCCTGGGCTGGTGTGCCTATTTAGTCTTATGTTGTTTTATAGGCCTGTCTAATCTAGCAGAAAGGTGAACCTCAAGAGTGACTTCAGTACACAGTTAAAATAGTGACCCAGGGCCATACTCTTGGGGCTTCTCCAGTGTCTGTCAGACCAACAAGTCTGGTCTTTTTTGTGAGTTAGAATTTTGTTCTACATTTTTCTCCAGCTCTGTCTGGGACCCTTTGTTGTGATCCCTGTCAGAGCAGTCATTATCTTACATTTTTTAATTTCAGTGAAAGTAAATTTCATTTAGTGTGATCAGTAAAAACAGAAGTTACCTAAGACCAACAAACTTAGATCTTGATTCTAGTAATCAAGAACTGTGCCTATAATCAAACCGTTAGATCATGACCCTCTCTTACTGTTTAATTACAATGTGAGCAATTTTCAATTTGTACGTAAATTAAATTGAAGCACATTTGATGATGCGTTAACATTCAAATAATGCTTTTCATCTTCAATATAATTTATAAACTTGAATGAACTAATCTGTCAAAGTGGCTATTTTAAAATTTTATCTCCCTTTAAAGTGATTATGCCCAAAATTTCTTTTTAGTGGCATTGTGCTTAATTTTGCAAACACTACACTTCAAAACTAAACTAACCCATCATTTTCTCCTGAATTACTAATTTATTCTGATACTAAACATACTAAGCTTTAGATGTTTAAATAGTAATTTGATGGGGGACTTGGACCAGTGGGCAATTCTATCCTCCATACTGTAGTTCTAAAAGGAAGGTAGTCAATTATACCTGCTTCTATAATAGGAAAAAATGTTTCCAACTACCAATATAACTGCATTGCCATCTTACTGGTGAAATGAATGAGAGAACTGTGTTATGCATTCTCTTTTTGATTGCAACAAATAAATAGTCATATTCACTTAATGCAAGTTATGAGTGTTTATCACAAAACTATGCTAGAAAAGAGGAAAGCAAACATGTTTGCAAATGTTACATTTGTATTTCCTCAAAAAGGGATATTAATGCCTGCCTCTTTTATGCTCTTGGTATGTTCCCGCACCAAACTATATGCTACTAGCTAGTCAACTTGTTCTAGACCGATCAAATGCTGGCAAGAATGGTAGGGTCACATAGAACAAAGTTAAGTAATCTTTTATATAAGGAGCTATCTTCAGACTCTTTTCTCAGAAGTGGGCTGAATAACCATCAAGTCCTTTGAAAGTATCCAAAGTGGACAACATAACTAGCAAGTATCTGAGGCTTCTTAGAAGGAAGGCAATGCAATTATTGGTCACTGTGAAGCTTCAGGGTTTGTCCTGTACAAAAATAATTGTGTATGGGACTATGTCCTAGATGCATTACATATATCCATTATTTCATTTAATCATTTTAATAACCCAGAAAGGGGGATATTGCTAATCCCATTTTACAGATGAGGCCCATGAATTAAAAAAAAAAAAAAAAAAACTTGTCCAAATTCACACAACTAGTAAGTGTGAGAACTAGATTATCAACCTAGCTTTGGCTAATATTCAACTTAGTTCTACCTACCACAATGGATTTTATCGTTATTATTAGAAAACGAATGGCTAAAGGTTAAAACTCATTCTGATTAATCATATACATATACAACAATTTCTCTTTGTTGCTAATTTGGAATGCATTTAAGGTGGACGTCCTTCTCTCTTATGTGGGTGAAGGAGGGCACAAGAAATTGTACATGTGGCTGAGTATGAAAGAAATCATTGTTTTTAATATGGCTCAGAGTAAGAGGAGATAAAATCTGTGTGCCCTGTTCAGTAACAAGTTCATTAGAAACAGAGTCAGGGATACAGCCCTTGTCCCCTGTGTCCCAGAGCACCATGTTTCTTGCAAGGTGCCATGAAGCCTCCTTGCCTGACAGAATGCTTGCTGGACAGTCAGCATTCTTTTTGTAGCTAGAAGAAAAAAATATCAATAGTTCCAATCATGCCTAAAACAAATATAGTTTGGCATGCTACACGTAGCATTTTGTCCTCTATGGAACAACTTCTATGTTATTGAATGTCTCTTAGAAAACCATCTATAGTACCCACTGGTTCCAGGAAGAATAAAGGCCTTTGATCCCAAGTCAGAAGATGCATTCAACAAAACACTAGTAAAATAATAATAAAAAAGGAACCACTGACTTTGCTTATTGAAAACAATCTATGAATTTCCCACATTGCAACTAAATTCCTATTCCGTAGTAACCCTTGGAGATGGTAGTGACAAAACAAAAGAAAAATGAACAAAAAACAAATTTTGTTTCTGAAACATATTGTATTCTGCTTTTAGTGATAAAGGTTTTGAAAAGCTCCTTTGAACCTGTAAATTGAGCTCTTTGAAAAAAATCACAAAAATTATGTAATGACTGTAATGTGTATTTATCAGGATGAAGGCTTTCAAACCAACCTTCTGCCCTCAGAGATGCCTTGCTCAGTATATTTTTATCTAAACAAGGAGGAAGCACTTCCAAAAGGAATTATCTTTTATTTTTATTTTTCAAAAAATATATATGTATTTTCATTTTCTCTGAAACCTGAGAGACTATCTGAAAAATTCAAAAGAATGCAGTAGATTCTCGCTTTTATATAGTCAATAAGGATTTCTGTTTTGCCCAGAGGCTGCAGCAAATCCAATTCTTTTTAAAAAACCCTGGTCCTTGGCCTATGGAAGTCTGTTCAAAATGTGTTTTGCTTTATGAGTAATGTAGTTTCAGCCCATACTTATATCCGTACCAGGCACTTTACTCCTAAGATTAAAAAAAAAAAAAAAAAGTATTAGTCACTCTAGACTTTCAAACTATCTTCTCTCTATAGAATCCCTCTGGCTAATATCACTTAATGTATTCAGTACTCCTGCTCTACTCTCTCTCTCTTATTCTTATAAAGTGAACTTTATTAGGACCTTATTGAAAGGCATCATTTGCAAAATTATTTTAACATCAGTTTAATCTAATGCATATTAAAGGTACGGACAGTACAGTGGGAATGCTTGAAGAAATGCAATGATTATTTTAAGGTTTAGTGATTTATCTCACAGCAACAACAGAACCAGAAATGAAACACACATTAAGTTTATAATATACTCCTGTCCTCTTCTGTTTCTATCCTGACTCAAGTTAGAATGAGGAATTAGACGGGTGGATGGGGGGCAGGGGGATGGGGGGTGGGGGGTGGGGGGTACGGGGATGGGGAGATGGGGGATGGGGGTTGGATGGCTGGATGGTTGGACGGATGACTAGCTATATAGATAGCACGGAAGCATATAGAACACACATTTAGTAGCAGTTACACTAAGTAATCAGTTTGTGGCTAATTTTTTTCTTCATTATGCTTCTTAGTATTTTTTAATTTTTCAGAAATAAAATGAATGATTAGGTATTCAGAACATCATACAAAGGAAAAATACAAATTTAAATATTGTTTATTTTTCCTAACCAGTTCTTTCAGCATAAAATAATACCAGTGTCACCTTTAGTCTTTTATCCAACATGAAATATGCATAGTGTATTAAACAGGCTTACATTCTGAAGTAGCCTTGGGATTGCTGAATTTATATGCAAGGCAAATGTAGGCTTTCCTTATGCCTAATTCCCCATGTGAGCTGATGAGGTGTAACTTTTGAGGTTGAGAAGGGACTGGAGCTGGAATCCAAAGTTCTGAACCCAAAAGGACAGGTATAGCACCAGAGTGTATAGTAGATACTATTGACACTTTACCTTGTATCTACTTGACCCATATCGGTGATGCTTGTAATGGGAAGATGAAAGCTTTCAGGTAGATAGCATCTAATTAGTTTCTAATACAAGATATTAGCTTCACAGCTCAAACAATTGCAGCTCTCCACTACTCTGCCCAAGGGCTTGCTTTCTCTAGTTAGGGACACTTGCTAAG
Organism: Loxodonta africana; assembly: GCF_030014295.1. Lineage (NCBI taxonomy): Eukaryota > Metazoa > Chordata > Mammalia > Proboscidea > Elephantidae > Loxodonta > Loxodonta africana. Next base: position 39,958,987 of record NC_087349.1, read on the forward strand.
CAGCAGCCAGGAACAACCCTGAAGCGTGGGAATTTTAAAGTCTTGGAGGCAACTGTTAACCAATGGTAGGTGGGAATATTTGGGTAATATCCCAAATCTCCACCTTCTGATAGGGCAGTTATGAGGTTTATTCCAAATAGCTTCTCAGATTCCCCAATGGAGTTGAGCCTAGGCACAGATTATTTTCTTACCCTGTTTACTAGAAGGAATAAGGAGAAGCACTTCTTAAATAGCAAATTACAAATTTTATAACATCGAAGGATTGAAATATGAGAGCTAGAGTTCCTATTTAAACAAAGTAAGGGAATTTTTTTTTTTCCCAAGGAAGAAATTAATTATAAATAGTCTCTTTTGCACAAGTTAGAGGGTCAAGTGAATACAATATCCTAGTGAAAACAACTATGAGATAGAATAGAGGGTAGATTCTACTGATTCAATGGATTTTATTAATATTACATGACTAGATAACCCACCTGGGCATTTCTTCTGTTCCCACATCATACAGGGAATGGAAAGTTGTAGGGCCTTACTACATTCTTGGTCCCATCAGACAACAGTGGCAGGAGTCTTCTGATCTAGTTGCCACAGGGCTTCTATTATCTCTCTTCTGAAAACTCAAAAACACACTAGCTTTTAATGTTTAGACTTCTCTTTCATCACAGAAGGGGTAGAAGGGTTACAAAAAACTGATTCTGACTGTTCAAAATAAAATCTTCTAATCCTTCTGTCATATAGGATAGTTGGAAAAATCAAGAAAAGAAGCACCCATCTGTTTATATCTGAAAATATTATCTTTATACACTTATTCAAATTGATGTATTTTCAAGAGATATCTTCACCTGGAGGAGACAAAGATGTCAGAGAAATTGGGATCATTGACATTTCCTCATACTGTAGATGCTTTTGGAAATTGTGGCTCGAATCTCATAAAGCACTATGTAAGGGAAATAGTATGATTCCTGAGACATAGTGCATATCAAATAAATTGCACTTATTCATTATTATTATTATGACTGTGTTTACAATTACTTTAAGTAACATATGCTTCCAGGGACATATGACCGAATTGCAAACTCTACTTAGGTCTGCCCTACTTCTCAAGGCACATCATCTCCATATTTACCTTTTTCTCATTCTTTCCAATCTCTTAACATGGATTCACTCATTCATTTTCTCATTCATTCATACATTTAACCAATATTCAATGAGACAGTAGTCCTTATGCTAAAGAAGGAGTATAAAACAGTAAGCAGATTAAACATAACCCTGCCCTCATAGAACCTACAGTCTAGTGACAAATACAGGTATTAACCAAATAATTACTCAACATAAAGTTGTTTTTGTAACATGTGCTAGGAAGAAAAATTATAAGACGACATATTTGACAGGAAGCTCAGGAAGGGTGCACTGCCTGATGTAAACTATGAAGTAGATCTCAGATTCATCCTTCAGATAGCAACTAAGTGAAGAGAGAAAGAAATGATATAGGCATTCGAAATGCTCCGGGGTAGAAAACAGCATGATGGGAACAATGGATTTTAAGAAGGCTGGGACACAATGAACAAGAAAAGGGCAGAGAACAAGATTAGGTTGGGAAATAGATAAGACCATGTAAGGCTTATAGGCTTTAACATGGATTTTAGCTTCAGATCTATAGTACTACTAAGAACTGAAAGCAGAGGAGTGATATGATCACTATGGAGAATGGACTGGGGAAAGGATGAGTGCAAATGGGCAAGTCTGTAAAATGACTGTGGCACTAAAAACATACAGAGAGCTAAGATGTTCACTTGCAAGAGGAGCAGGATGGTGGCAGGGAGAAATGACGGAGTTCAGAAATATTTAGACGGTGAAACAAACATCACTGATAATAGAAGAAAAAAGAAGGAGTATACGAGAGGGAGGACTAACAGGTTTCTAGCCTGGGATGTGAATTGCAGAGAATAGAGAGAGTTAGGTTGGGAGTGTTCACGGAATAGAGGAAAGTCCTTTTGCATTCATGGCCTGTTTTATTAGTGCTTGTAAAGCAGCTATTACTGTGATGGCAGGATGCCCGTGATTATCTGTATATTTTAATTATTCCTCTGTTGAAAAAAGGACAGAATTTAGTTTGGCTTTGTTTTCTCTCCCCATCCATACAATTAATTTATCATAGAGTAATAATCCAATCTATTTAATAGAATACTATAATATTAGAACCCCAAAGGATTTTAGGAAACTTGTACCATTTAGAGCAAGGACAAAATTGAAACAAATCTACAAATGTTAGTAAATAATGTGTACCAGATATTTTCTCTTTGATTAAGGTCCAAGTACAAATACATATGACCTATCCATGCTTCTTTGGAAGAAAGATGTATGCTGAAATGTTTGCCAATAGTAGAAATGCACAATCTATTTCTGAGAATCAAGTACTTGTAGATTAATAAACATATGATCATCACCAAACCTCTGACAATAGTTTCATGGGCTACGTTTCTATTAATATTTTATTCTAATTCATTCTCATACCCTGTAAAGGATCACGCCTAGTTTTATGTTACTTGCTTACATTCAATGTCATGATACACCCTGAATATAGCCTTACTGGGATCCCACACCCAATATCATAATACCTTGCCAATATATGTAACATATTTCAAAATAATAAAGATGCCTTTTCCTAGGCAATGGTGGACATAAGTGATTCCTTCTAAAATATGTTAGCAATCAAATAACAAATATTCTGTTCTGAAGATCAATAAATACATATTCCATACATATTCCTGACTTTACAAGAGTGTAATCCAAGTTAAGCCTCATCTCCAAGTTTCGCCAAGCATATGCCCTTGCTTTACGAGCATATATATATATGACAGTTAAATTACATGTTTATCATTTTCAGTGAGGATGTTTGACATTTATGGGTTGTGGTAGAAACAAATTGGGTAATTTTGCTGCCTTAAAAAAGACAAATCCACTACAAAAATGGGATGCTTTCAAAGGGGGACAGTTTCTGTTTCCAACATCGGGAGTTTTACAGCTTTACTCTTACGTGAATAAAATAAAAGGAATCACTGACAATGACAAGCTTTGTCAACCAATATTTTTATAAGTAGGATACATTAACTCCTGGTTAATAGCAATTTAAGAGACATGTCTTTAAGTGATTTAAATGCAATAAAATCATGAAGGCAGTTCTTTGGCTGCCGCAATCTGTATTGTGATCTCCAGGTGATTCTGCTAAGGGAACTTATTTTGTACTTTAACTTCTGATCAAGGTTAGAGTTGTTCTCTGAAAGCTTTGAATTTAGCTATGCCAATTCCCAGACCAGGGTACTTTCTCACACCTTCTTAAGAGCATTAAGAGAGTATTGTGTGAAAGCCACTACCACTGGGGAGAGTTGGGAAGTATAGATTTTTTTTTCTTTTTTAATGTTAGGCTAAAAAGGACAGCTTGACTTTCAGGTCTTCTCCTTCTTTGTAGAAAAGGGAAGTGTGAATTGGACCCCTCAGAACCTTCTAATCACAACAATCAAGCCACAGTGCTGATGCATGCTTGCTGGAGACTCAGGCTCTGAACTTTAAGGCAAGTATTATTATCATGGAAGATCAGGAAATTCTTTTGTGAATTTCAGTGAATAACCCAAGCTTAAGTGGAAGAGAGGTTCTTCATTTACAAATAAAATCATGTTTGTGATTTCAGAATTTTAAATAATTATCTTGTAAATTAGAGAACCAAGCCCAGTGCCTTGCTGAGTTGATTCCGACTCATAGCAACCCTATAGGACAGAGTAGAACTGCCCCGTAGAGTTTCCAAGGAGCGCCTGGAGGATTTGAACTGCTGACCCTTTGGTTAGCAGCCGTAGCATTTAACCACTATGCCACCAGGGTTTCCAAATTAGAGAAGCCCTGAGATACATCCCCTCTTTAATGTGTTGTTGGAGCCCTGGTTGCACAGTGGTTAAGAGCTCAGCTACTAACAAAAAGTTAGCAGTTGAAATCCACCAGCGGCTCCTTGAAAATCTTATGGGGCAGTTCTTCTCTGTCCTTTAGGGTTGCTATGAGTGGGAACTGACTTGATGGCATCTAACAACAACAACAACAATGTATTACTAGAGTAATATATTGAGATAGTATTATTTAGCATTCGACCTTCAGATTCCATTCATAATGGTCTAAGGATCTTTTAACTGGAGAAATAAAAACAAAACGCTAGTGTATTAGCAAACACCTTAGTTTTATAACAAGATACTATTGCTTGTGACTCTGAGAAAGAAAAGTGGAATAAAGCACTGATACATCCAATGAAAGAGGGACCCCGTGAATAATGCCTTTAACCACCACCATGTCCACTGTCCTCTCTGACTCCTTTAATGTTGCCACATTTAACTGGATATATTGCCAGTGGTACCTCCAGCCTTTGTGTCTCTTTTTGTGTCATCTCGTAATTTATTCCTTAATAAATGCATTCATTCTCTTTCTATGTAGCCAAAAGAGAAATATTTGAAATCAAGAAGAGGTATGCTTACATTTTAGATTCCATTCTTATTTTCTATGTGATATTCTGCTATTTGGAGTTCTGGTGGTTCAGTAGTTAAGCACTCAGCTGCTGACTGAAAGGCCACCTGCTGTTCTATGGGAGAAAGATGTGACAATTTGCTTCTGTAAAGATTTACAGTTTTTGAAAGCCTATTGGGCAGTTATACACTGTCCTACACGGTCACTATGAGTCAGAATTGACTTGAGGGCAATAGGTTTGGTTTTTTGTTTTTTTTTTTTTTGCTATTTAAACACTCTAAACTCATTTGCATTGCATAAGAGATGGATAAAATACCTTCTTTAAAAGTTTATTACAAGGATTAAATCAGACAACAGAATATATTAGTGGAGTGTCCGCAACATTAAATATGATTTAAAATATAGGGCTTTCCCTTTTTTTTTGTAAAACTGTTTTGGTCATCTTCTCCATGCAGATGCTGTTATAATGAGGAAACACAGAAATAAAAAAACAGAGTCCCTGAAATCTAGAAACTTACAGTCTACTGTGGAAAAGAAACATGCATAATCATGGTATCATGTAGGAGCCCTAGCAGCGCAGTTGATTAAGTGCTCAAATGCTAACTGAAAGGCCGGTAGGTTAGAAAGATGTGGCAGTTGGGTTTCATAAGGATTTCCGCCTTGGAAAACCTATGCAGCAGTTCTACTCTGTCCTATAGCATCATTATGGGTCGGAATGGACCTGGCAGCCATGTTTTTTTTTTTTTAAACCATATCATAAATAAGTGCTAATAAAAAAGTATATATTAGGTCCTAACCATGTCCATGTAGAACATTTCAGGATCTATCCCTGATGTTCAACACTGTCAGTGACAAGATAATATCCATACTCCTACAAGGAAGACTAATTAATATGACTATTATTCAAATTTATGCACCAACCACTAAGGCTGAAATTGAAGATTTTTACCAAATTCTGCATTCTGAAATTGATCCAACATACAATCAAGATGTATTAATAATTACTGGTAATTGGTATGTGAATGTTGGGAACAAAGAAGAAGGTTCTGTAGTTAGAAAAATACAGCCTTGGAGATACAAACAACGCCAGTGATCATATGATAGAATTTTGCAAGACCAATGATTTCTTCACTGCAAGTATCATTTTTTAACAACATAAACAGCAAATATACGCATGGAACTTGCCAGATGGAATACACAGGAGTCAAATCATTTACGTCTGTGGAAAGAGACAATGGAAAAGCTCAATATCATCAGTCGGAACAAGGCTAGGGGCTGACTGCAGAAGAAACCATCAATTACTCATATGCAAGTTCAAGTTGGAGCTGAAGAAAATTAAAACAAGCCTATAAGAGCTAAAATATGACCTCGAGTATATCCTGCCTGAATTTGGAGACCATCTCAAGAATAGATTTGATTTAAAACCAGATGAGTTGCAAGGTGACATCAAGGACATCATACATAAAGAAAGCAAAAGGTCATTTAAAAGACAGGAAAGAAAGAAAAGACCAAAATGCAGGTCAGAAGAGACTCTGAAACTTGCTCTTGAACGTAGAGTAGCTAAAATAAATGGAAGAAATGAAGAAGTAAAAGAGCTGAACAGAAGATTTCAAAGGGAGTCTCAAGAGACTTTTAAGACAACTGAATAAGTAAGCCATGTACTTGGAAAAATATTTACCATGTGTACATTTTTCAAATAACTTATATCCAAAATATATATATATATGAACAATAAAACAACAAAAATATATGCATCTCAAATAAAAAGTAGATAAAAGACATGAACAGGCACTTCACAAAATAAGATATGTGAATGGACAATAAATACATGAAAAGGTGTGCAACATCTTCAGTCATCAGAAAAAGATAATATCAGTAATTACAGAATATTCTCTGTAAATACACACAAAGTCCATTAAAATGAATCTCTCAAAATTACAAAAAATGAATATTCTATAGACTACATAACTTCTGACCACAATGCAATTAACAATCAATCACCAAAAGATAACTCTCTTCATATACAAAAATCCATTCCAAAGGCATAAACATCTTAAATGTGGAGAATACAACATTAAAATTTAAAAAATAAGAACAAAACAATAACTTGCTGATCTCAGGATAGATAAATATTTCTTAAACAAGTCCCCAAAACGTGCAAGACATAGAGGAACATATTAATAATTCTAATTGCATTGAAATTACAAACTTCTGTTTATGGAAAACATGAAAACCAAAAAAAAAGAAACCTGCTGCCATGGAGTCGATTCCGACTCATAGCAACCCTATCGGACAGAGTAGAACTGCCCCATAGAGTTTCCAAGAAGCGCCTGGTGGATTCGAACTGTAGACCTTTTGGTTAGCAGCCGTAGCTCTTAACCACTATGCCACCAGGGTTTCGGAAAGCATGATAGAGAAAGTCAAAATAAGAAGCCCCAGAATGTGAGAAAATATTTGTAACAGAAATAATCAAAGTTTTTATCCAGAATACATAAAAAATTGCACAAATAACTTAAAAAATATACACAATCCAGTGGAAATAAAAAAAGAGTATAAAATATATGAACAGTATTTCACACAAGGGGAAATTAAATTGCCAATAAACAAATGAAAATGTTCTCACTAGTCTTCAGAAAAACGGAAAATTAAAAGCCAGTGAGATAAAATTTCTTACCATTAAATGGGAAAAAAAAATCAAAAATCTAACAATATCAATTTTGGGTAATGCTATGGAGCCAAGATCACTCTCACAAAAATAAAATATATATGATTGAAAAACAACTCGGCATTGTCTAATAACATGCAAATAGACTCGAAAGTTTGAAGAGACCCTGATTAACCGTTTTGTTCTCATATCCGTCATTAAGTTCTATAAAGTTGGAAGTAGATTAAACATAAATCAAGTGCAAAGGTCACTAATGAAAATGATATTAATAAAAAAATAAATAATATTGCAAATGTGACTTGATTAAAAGGTCAGAAATAACTAAGTTTTGTCCTCCATAAGATATGTGCCACACTACTGATTTTCCTTGAGTTATATTTTATCAAATTACTAACAGACTTGGCATTATATGTTCAAAGAGTCTGAACTATTAGGAGAATAAACTTGAAATTCAGGCAGTGTTCACGCCTACTTTAGAAATTTGTCCACTGGAGCTCATTTCTTACAAAGGAACTATCTTTTCATCAGTAATTCAATCTGGTAAAAATATTTCCAAATCCAACCAGATAGATCAAAGAGCTCATTAACCAAAAAACATAAGTTGCTCTTGAATAGATTCCGACTCATGGTGATCTCATGTGTTACACAGTAGAACTGCTCCACAGGGTCTTCTTGGCTGTAATCTTTACAGAAACAGATCACCAGGCCTTTCTTCAGTGGCACTGTTGGGTGGTTTCTAACCACCAACTTTCTGGTTAGTTGTGAAATGCAATTTGTGCCACCCAGGGAGCCTTCATTAACAAAATATTACCCATTTTCTTAAATTTAGTCCCAAACCTAGTTTGCTTTTGGAGGGTGCAGGAGGAAAGAGGAGTATTTAAAAAATAAAATAAATAAATAAATAAATTGAAGGGAGCTTAATGGACATAAAGATTTCTTTCAAAATAAAAACCCATGCTTGTGCTATAGAAATGCTAAGTCCATAATCCTTCCCAAATTATAGGGAACCTGTCCAAATAATATTATTTCTATACCTTTCCAGTATCCCTTTTCAAATTCTTATTGCTACCATAAATATTAGGATTTTGTCAATTTTCTTATACTTTTAAGTCTTTAGATAAATTACTCAGACATAAATATATGACTATGAAAATGTATACAGATTCAGTTTATATCCGTGTGTGTATATGCACACACGCCTTTAGAAAAATCTCAAAGATCTTTCTGTTTATTACATCTCAGAAATATTTAAAGTGACAACATTTTGCTTTTTCCTCTAAATTTGCCTTTGTCTGCAGAATTTTTTAAACATTTCTATATATGGCATTTCTAGCAGTAACTAATTTTCTCTTTAGTCATATAGTGCATATGTACCAAACAGTGCTCAACTTGCTAACAGTTATCCCATATACCCTTGGTGGAAGTCTTTATTTGAAAGGTCACTGCTAGGTTTCTTCTGTTGGTATTACATTCCACAGGAGAATAAGTCCTCTCTCACTGCCCTGAAGTTTGATTAGTGAAGTTGTAGCTAAAACTTTTCAGACAACTTGTTTGCCTTTCCATGTTACAAAAGCAATTTGAAATCATATAGTGGTTTTAAAGGGTTCTTCCCATTAGAGATTCATATTTAGACTGTTTAGATCCAGCTTACCATGGCACCTATGGTTTTGGTGTCAACAGCTGGCAAAGTGATCAATGCTCATTAAGGAAATGTATGGTAATGAGAAATATTTCAGTCTAGCTTTTTATATGAAGTCTTACAAGAACTCTATAGATTATGACTCATTCCTTCTAGAAACACCTTCATGTCTTAGCTTGAGGACATCCCCCTTACGGTTTTCCTCTTTCCATACAAGCCATTCCCTCTAAATTTTCTGTGCAACCTTCTCCTTCTCTACCTGACTTCTGAATTTAGGAGTCTTAGTTTTTTTAGGGTTTAGTCTGAGCCCTCTTCATTTTTCTGCCTATAAGACTTCACTATTAATATTTATTAAAGATTTTCTATAAGCTAGGCATGATCTCACTGAGCCCTGCTGTCTTAGGCTGGGTTCTCTAGAGAAGCGAAATGTATAAATATATACAGAGAGATTTATATCAAGGAAACAGCTCACACGATTGTAGGGGTTGGAACATCCCAAGTCCTTGAATCAAGACAGAGGCCCTCCCCAATTCACAGAGCCGCAGAGGCTGGTGAACCCAAGATGAACAGGTCAGAGAGCAGGCTCCCGCTCACAGGCTGTAACAGTGGAGGAATCCCCGAGATCGGCAGGCAAGACAGGAAGGTTTCTCCGCCATAGAAGCAAAACCGTTATAAAGTGTATAAATACATATGTTTGTTGTTCTTAAGTTCCCTCAAGTGCTTCCAACTCATAGTAACCCTACGTACAAACAAAACACTTCCTGGGCTTGCTCCATCTTCATGATCATTGTTTGCTTGAGCCCATTATTGCAGCCACTATGTCAATTCATCTCATTGAGGGTCTTCCTCCTTTCTGCTGACCCTCTACTTTACCAAGCATGATGTCCTTCTCTAGGAACTGATCCCTCCTGATAACATGTCCAAAGTATGTGAGATGAAATCTCATCATCCTCGCTGCTAAGGATCATTCTGGCTGTACTTTCTCAAGGCAGATTTATTCTTTCTTTTGGCAGTCCGTGGTATATTCAACATTCTTCGCCAACACCATAAGTTGAAGACATCAGTTCTTCTTCAGTCTTCCTTATTCATTGCCCAGTTTTTGTATGTATGTGGGGTGACTGAAAGCATCATGGCTTGGGTCAGGTACATCTTAGTCCTTAAAGTGACATCTTTGTTTTTTTAACACTTCAAAGAAGTCTTTTGCAGCAGATTTGCCCAATGCAATGCATTGTTTGATTTTTTGACTGCTACTTCCGTAGGTGTTGATTGTGTATTCAAGTAAAATGAAACCCTGGACAACTTCAATCCTTTCTCCATTTACCATGAAGTTGCTTATTGGTCCAGTTGCGAGGACCTTTGTTTTCTTTATGTTGAGGTGTAATCCATACTGAAGGCTATAATCTTTGATCTTCATCAGTGAGTGCTTCAAGTCCTCTTCACTTTCAGCAAGCAAGGCTGTGTCATCTACATATCAAAGTTGTTCATGAGTCTTCCTCCAATCCTGATACCTCCTTCTTCTTCATATAGTCCAGCTTCTTGGATTACTTGCTCAGCATACAGATTGAATATATATGGTGAAAGGATACACCCTGAGGCACAACTTTCCTGACTTTAGACCATGCAGTATCCCCTTGTTCTGTTCGAGTTACTGTCTCTTGATCTATATACAGGTCTCTCATGAGCACGATTAAGTGTTCTGGAATTCTCATTCTTCACAATGTTATCCATAATTTGTTATATAAAATATATATACGTGTATATGTATACAATATGTACATAAAGAGAGATTTTTATTAAGGAAGTGCTCACAGGATTGTAGAGGCTGGAACACCCCAAGTTCATGGGTCAGGATAGAAGCTTCTCATAGTTCACATAGCTGCAGGGGTTTGGCAAACCCAAGATAGGCAGGTCAGACAACAGGGTTCTTGCTCACGGCCTGCAAAGATTGACAAATCCCATGAATGGCAGGCAAGATGGCAAGTAAGCTGCTAGCTCAAGTCCCAAGAACCAGAGATAGGACATATAGGAGCCAGCTGCAGGATCCAGAGCAAGCAAAAGCCCAGGAGTCTTGCCAGGAACTCCACTTATATATTTGATGCAGCCATATCACCATAAAAACTGCCTTTCAACTGATTGTTACTCACAACAGATCTCACCATGGAAGTGATCACCTCACCACAGGACTGCCAAAGTGCATCATAACTGCCAAACCACAGAGAATCATGGCCAAACCAAGTTGACACATAACCTTAACAATCACAACTGCTATCTATATATTAATGATGATTAATTTCATATTTTAACCCAGTCTTTCTTTTGAATTCCATACTTGTAGACTGAGTTCCTACATAATATTGCCAGTTTGATGTCTGATAGACATCTCATTCTCAGTTTATATCATGTTCACATTTTTTAACCCAGTCAAACAAAAGCCAAAGCAAATATAAAGAACAAAAAAAAAAAAAATTGTTTTTAAATGTAAGGTGATAACCATCATGAATCTATTATCTAAAGACAACTTTAAATTTTTATTTTTATGACAACTTCTTACCTTCATCTACTCATTTAATCATTGATATTAACCAAACATTGATTTAAAACCTATAACAAGAGATTGTATATCCTCTACAAGAAAACATGAAACATTTATAAAATTTAACTATGCAATAGGATTCAGAAAATAAACAAAATACCAAAGAATACACATCTACGCATGTTTTATTTTCTCACCAAAATAACTAAAGGTAGAAATATCTAACCAAAGAGCAAGAGAAAAATGTTAAGAAAACTTAAAAAATATAATCATGAGTACCAGACAAAATCCTATAGAAATTAGAAAGTACTTATAATGAAATAATACTAGAAGTATTTAATATAAAAATTGATAAATGCAGAAAATATGGCTTATAAGGTAATATACAACACTAAATAATTACACACACAAAAAAAATAGAAAATATATTAGCTAAGTATCCAGCTTACAAAGTTAAATATAATTTTAAAAAGTATAAACCCACGGTTGCTGCAGTTCATCCACAGTGATTCAATGGATTCAGAGGAGGATGTAAAACAAGGGATATCATTGCTGATGTCAGATGGATCTTGGCTGAAAGTAGAGAACACCAGAAAGATGCTTACCTGTGTTTTATTGACTATGCAAAGACATTCAACTGTGTGGATCATAACAAATTATGGATAACATTATGAATAATGGCAATTCAGGAATACTTAACCATGCTCATGAGGAACCTGTGCATAGATCAAGAGGCAGTCATCTGAACAGAATGAGGGGTCACTGTGTGGTTTAAAATCAGGAAGGGCATGTGTCAAGGTTGTATCATTTCATCATGCTTACTCTGTATGCTGAACAAAAAATCTGAAAAGCTGGATAATATGAAAGGGATGTGACATTAGGATTGGAGGAAAACTCATCAACAACCTACGATATGCAGCTGACACAACCTTGCTTGCTGAAAGTGAAGAGGACTCGAAGCACTTACTGATGAAGATCAAAGACTATAGCCTTCAGTATGGATTACACCACAACATAAAGAAAACAAAAATCCCCACAACTGGACCAATAAGCAACATCAAGATAAATGAAGATTGAAGTTGTCAAGGATTTCATTTTACTTGGATTCACAATCAACAAACATGGAAGCAGCAGTCAAGAAATCAAGAAACGCATTATGTTGAGCAAATCTGCTGTAAAAGTCCTCTTTAAAGTGTTCGAAAACAAAGATGTCATTTTGAGAACTAAGGTGGACCTGATCCAAGCCATGGAATTTCCAGTTACCTCAGATGCATGCCTTTGAACTATGGCGTTGGCGAAAAATTTTGAATATACCATGAACTGCCAGAAGAACAAACAAATTTGACTTCAAAGAACTAAAGCCAGAATGCTCCTTAAAAGTGAGGGTGGTGAGACTTTGTCTTATATACTTTGTACATGTTATCAGGAAGGACCATTCCCTGGAGAAGGACATCATGCTTGGTAAAGTGGAAGGTCAGCAAAAAAGTGGAAGACCTTCAAGGAGATGGATTGATTCTCAACAGTGGCTGCAAAGAAGGGCTTAGGGATAACAGCAATCTGAGGGTGGTATATGATCGGGCAGTGTTTCGTTCTGTTGTACATAGGGTTGCTATGAGCTGTAACCAACTCAGGGGTACCTAACAACAACAAATAAACCCACAGCAAGTAGTTTCTGGAAAATAATTCAATTTATCTAGTCAAGTTTGAGACGCACTTAATCTATGACCCAAATCTCACTTCTAGAGTAGGGTTGCTGCCTTTAACTGTAAAGACCAAATAGTAAATATTTTAAGCTTTTCAGGTCATATTGTCTCTGTGGTAATTACTTAACTCTGCCATTGTTATGCAAAAGCAGAGAAAAATGTAAGTGAATATGTCTATATTCTAATAAAACTTTATTTATAAAACCAGGAAGTGGCCTGGATTTGGTCCAAAGGCCAAAGTTGGCCCAATCCTGTACTAGTAGGGGCCCTGGTGGCGCAGTGGTTAAGAGCTTAGCTGCTAACCCAAAGGTCAACAGTTTGAATCCACCAGCCACCCCCTGGAAACCCTATTAGGCAGTTCTACCCTGTCCCATTGGAAACCCTTGTGGTGTAGTGGTTAAATGCTAGGGCTGCTAAGAGGTCGGCAGTTCAAATCTGCCAAGCACTCCCTGGAAACTATGGGGCAGTTCTACTCTGTTCCATAGGGTCACTATGAGTCAGAATTGACTCAACGGCAGAGGGTTTTTTGGACCCTGTCCCATAGGGTCACTATGAATAGATGGGTTTTGGTTTTTTGGGGTTTTTTTTTGGATTGTACTAGTGGATGACCTTCATCCAACCAAAAGATAACTGAAATATTTTAGAAAAAAAAAAAAAACTGAAGATGAACATGTTAAGATAGTTGCTGTTCTCACAATGTTGGAATGTGGTAGAATTAGAATTCAAACTCATGTTACTTGGCTCCAATTTCTGTGGTCTTTCAATACAATATACCACACTGCACAACTTTTAAAAATTTGCTTGATTTTTGCCTAGTAGGATATGTTGTTTCTGTTAGGGGCCATCAAGTGGGTTCTGACTCATAGCAACACCATGTACAACAGAATAAAATACAGCTTGGTCCTGTGCCATCTTCACAATCGTTGTTATGCTTGAGCCCATTGTGTCAGCCACTGTGTCAGTCCATCTCATTGAGGCTCTTCCTCTTTCTTGCTGACCCTCTACTTTAGTACGCATGTTGTCCTTCTCCAGGGACTGATTCCTCCTGATAACATGTCTAAAATATGTGAGACTTAGGATATAGTTAACGTTATAAAACTGGACAGCCAATGATGTTTTTGAACCCTAATATTTCTTTGCTTTCTGGATGAAAAGAAAAATTAAAAAAAAAAAATCTCTAACTTGAATAAGGCAACCACTAATCCTAAAATAAGAATATTCCAGGGGAAAAAATGGTTATCTAGCCAAAATAAAGCCTCAAAGATCATTTCAAATTTATATTCAATGAAGGGAAAAGAAAACCTTGAATTTCAAGGATATTATACTTGAATTTACAATTGTTATACTTCCATACTCATGCATTTTGACAAGCATTTCATTAATGGTAAGAATGTACATCGGTTGTACAAACATAACATTAAAGAAGAAATAAAAGAAGGAAATGCCTTTGCGTAGGAAAGTTACATTGGCTTCTAAGGAAACAAAAAGGTAAATGCAAACTTTTTCTGATCGTTAATTCATTTCTTATTAAAATGGTAACTACATATCTGAATATCTGATCTCACAGACAGGACAATTATTTTGAATTGTAAAAAGCTCACACAGCACCTTGATTAAATCAAGATGCTTTCCAGCATAGAAAAATGTGCCATTGATTTTTGACCTTCTAATGTTCTAAACTGTCAGGAAAAAAAAAAATATTATTAATATTCTAAACTGTCAGAAATTTCATAAATGACCTTTTATGCTGTAATTCATTTGCCATTTTGTGGCAATTTCAGATTTTCTTTGCTTATGAAGGTTATATAACTATGTCCTATGTATATCTCTATGTGGATAAATTAATCATTATAAAAATGCATAATATTTTCAAGGCTGGCTGAACGAGAAGTCAACTCTATATACTGAACTATACTGAACGATATCCTGAAAAGTTATATGAACTTTACCAACTCACCAAAAAAAACAAACCCATTGCTGTCGAGCAGATCCTGACTCATAGCCACTCTGTAGAACTGCCCCATAGAGTTGCCAAGGAGTGCCTGGTGGATTCGAACTGGCAACCTCTTAGTTAGCAGTTGTTAACACTTAACCACTATGCCACCAGGGCTTTCTACAAACTCATAAGGTTTTTTGTTGTTGTTGTTGTTTGTTTTCAGTATTGGAGTTATTTGAAAATATTTGGAAATTTAAAACATGTCTAATATTAAAGCCAAGTACAGGTTGTCCCCAACTTACAACATATTCAAGCTACAGTGAACTGCACTTACGACCATCCAGTTGTTTTTGTTTTCCTTTTTTGTTCATCTAATCATTAGTAATATGTTACAGCAGTAATTTGCCAGTGCTATCATTCTGAGATGTTCAATTGCAGATGCTCAATTTTATGATTTACTGTTCAAAACACTGCCGGATTTATAAAGATACTGATAATAAAAGACAATAATAATAAACACTTTTAAAAAATGAAGTATTCAACTTACTTCAGACCTAATTTACAAGGGAGTCCTCAGAACGAAACCTCACCATAAATCGGGGACTACCAGTATTTAAAATCTTCTACATTCATCATATAGGAGCCCTGGTAGTGCAAATGGTTTAGCGCTTGGCTGCCAATGAAAAAGTTAGAAAGTTTGGCAATTCAAACCCACCCAGCAGCTCTGAGGGAGAAAGACCTGGTAATTGGCACCTCTAAAGACTACAGCCTAGAAAACCCAGTGGTGCAGTTATCCTCTGTCACAGCAGGTTGCTATGAGTAAAAAAACCAACTCCACGACACTTAACAACAACAACATATCTGTCATATAAATGAAAATATGATGTGAAATTATTTTTGCACAGTAAAATACTCTTATTAGTTTACGCAATACTACTACACACAATTTATTGGGGGGAAATCAGATGAAGTAGTCAAAGTGAAGTTGTATTCTGGATATTTTGGTTGTTCTTTGGTAAATGGAATTGGTTTGGGGAGATGCCATATACACTAACTTCCATTCTGTTTATAGACAGTTCAAAGAAGAGACTGCAAGCCTTAAAACTTCATGGAGACCTTTCATTTATTTGACAATAAACCTAATTCAAAGACACTGGTAATTACTTTCATTTGATAAAGTACTATGGAAAATAATACATGATTAAGAAATTCAGATTACTTTGACAACGTAATCAAAGTGGTTAAAGACTGTCTTCTGAACAATTAAGATGTTAAACACTATTATTGATTTATTCTTCCATAAAGAAGCGTAAGTGCTATAAAGTTACCCTCTTAAAATCACTTCAAAGATGAACCAAATTAGAAAATACTAAAAATAAGAGAGAAGAAGGAGTCAGGTATAGAAAATGTGAAGCATTTTATTTTTTTCAAAATGGAGTTGTATTCAAAATTTATAAAGAGTTATGAAAACATATGACAGACTCAAATATGTGGCCTGATGCTAGGCATCTGTCTTAGTCATCTAGGGCTGCTGTAACAGAAATACCACAAGTGGATGGCTTTAACTAAGAGAAATTTATTTTCTCACAGTCTAGTAGGCTAGAAGTCCAAATTTAGGGTGTCAGCTCCAGGGGAAGGCTTTCTCTTTCTGTTAACTCTGGAGGAAGGTCCTTGTCATCGATCTTCCCCTGGTCAAGAAGCTTCTCTGTGCAGGAACCTCGGGTCCAAAAAACATGCTCTGCTCCCAGCACTGCTTTCTTGGTGGTATGAGGTCCCCATGTCCTTCTGCTTACTACTCTCTTTTATATCTCAAAAGAGATTGGCTAAAGACACTGTATAGTCTTGCACATCTCATCAATATAACTGCCACTAATCCACCTCATTACATCATAGTGATAGGATCTACAACACGTAGGGAAATCACATCGGATGACAAAATGGTAGACAATCACACAGTACTGGGAATCATGACCTAGCCAAGTTGACAGATGTTTTGGGAGGGCACAATTCAGTCCATGACAGCATCTCTTCTCTGATCCTAGTTCATAACCTCCATTAGCAATCTGCCTGTGCTCTAAAACAGTCTGCTGGATAAAAGAGTAAGATAGAGAGAGAGGGGACATTCCTATATTATATTTTCTGGAAAAGAGAGGTTTTACTATTTTTCAAACATAGAAGCTCATGACATCTGGAAATTTTGTACTTACTTAGAGGGGCCCCGGTGGTTAAGAGCTCGGCAGCTAACCAAAAGTACGGCAGTTTGAATCCACCAGCTGCTCCTTGGAAACCCTATGGGGACATTCTGCTCTGTCCTATAGGGTTGCTATGAGTCGGAATCAACTCGAAGGCAATGAGTAGATAGTTTAGAGGAAGGATTTTGTAAAGAAATGTGCATACTAGAATGAGATGAGATTAAAAAAATAAGTTAAAAAGTATTACTTTGCCTCTGTTAGGGAGAGTTTCATTAGGCAATGGGCTTTGGGACCCAGGTCTGCTGATAGGACTCTATCTACTTGCAGATGCAAAAAAAAAAAAAAAAGCCCTGAACTTTCAAAAATATGGCACCAGCAACTGCCATCCAATGAGTTTTTGCCTTGTCCCATTTCGACTCAACCCTAATGCCCATAACTTCTCTGTCTTTTCATTCCCATTGGCTCTGAATACAGAACTATATGGCATCTCATAGCCTCTAATATGTTCCTCGTTTACAATAGACTGTCAGTTGTAGCTAGCTATATAGTAATTTATCACTCTTAAACAAATAAATACATGAAAAAGATTTGTCTTTCTTTTCTATTGTTCTTCTCCCTCCTCATTGTTTTCATTTGTCACATGGTTTCTGAAAAGAGCATTTTCTGGGCATTTTCTTCACCCTTCTCCTAAATTCTATTCTCTGTTGGCTAGCTGTCAGTTTGGAAGGTCACTGATAAATGGCTTAATCCTCTAGATGTCTTATTTTGCTTTATTAAAATCCCATCAAGAATTCAATGCATTACAGCAGTGGAGAATCCTGTTACCTAAAGACTTAATTTTTGAATGGTTGTGCTTTAGGTATCAATTCAGAATGATAAATATTTAGAAGACTAGGATCTTTCTAGAAGCACATATCAGCACTTCCTCCACTCACCCTGACAGTGAGGCTTTCTAATTTTACTTTAACAGATTTTGCAACCTTTCCAGACTTTTGACAATGTGAAGATGTACAGATATGCAGACCTGCCACACTTTTGGTTATCAACTGAAAGTCAGAGTTATGCTCAAATGCAATATCCTAACCATCAGTCTTGTTTTGCATCTCTTACTATCAGATGGATTAGAGAGTAATATCCGTTGCCATCAAGTTGATTATGACTCATGGAGTGAGTTATTGTTGTTGTTGTTGTTGTTGTTAGGTGCCATCAAGGTGATTCTGGCTTATAGTGACCGTATGTACAACAGAACGAAACACTGCCTGGTCGTGCCCCATCCTCACAATTGTTGTGCTTGAGCCCATCGTTGCAGCCACTGTGTCAATCCATCTCATTAAGGGTCTTCCTCTTTTTTGTTGACCCTTTACTTTACCAGGCATGATGTCCTTCTACAGGGACTGGTTCCTCCTAATAACATGTCCAAAGTACGTGAGATAAAGTATCACCTTTCTTGGTTCGAATGAGCATTCTGACTGTACTCCTGCCAGGACAGATTTGTTCATTATTCTAGCAGTCCATGGAATATTTACTATTCTTTACCAACACTGTAACTCAAAGTCATTGATTCTTCTTTGGTCTTCCTTATTCAATGCCCACCTTTCACATGCATATGAAGCAATTGAAAGCACCATGGCTTGTGCTAGGGGCACCTTAGTCATAAAAGTGAAATCTTTGTTTCTTAACACTTTAAAGAGGTCTTTTGCAGCAGATTTGCCCAATGCAATGTTTTTTGATTTCTTGACTGCTGCTTCCATGGATGTTGATTGTGGTTCCGAGTAAAATGAAATCTTTGACAACCTCAATCTTTTCTACGTTCATTATGATGTCGCTTACTGGTCCAGTTGTGAGGATTTTTGTTTTCTTTATGTTGAGGTGTAATCCATACTGAAGGCTGTGGTCTTTGGTCTTCATCGGTAAGTGCTTCAAGTCCTCTTTACTTTCAGCAAGCAAGGTTGTGTCATCTACATAACGCAGGTTGTTAATGAGACTTCCTGCAATCACGATGTTGTGTTCTTCTTCATAGAGCCCAGCTTCTCAGATTATTTGCTCAGCATGTAGATTGAATAGGTATGGTGAAAGGACACAGCCCTGATGCACACCTTTCCTGACTTTAAACCACACTGTATCTCCTTGTTCTGTTCGAACTACTGCCTCTTGATCTATGTACAGGTTCCTCATGAGCACAATTAAGTGTTCTGGAATTCCCATTATTCCCAATGTTATCTATAATTTGATATGATCCACACAGTCGAATGTATTTGCATAGTCCATAAAACACATCTGTCTGGTATTCTCTGGTTTCAGCCAGGATCCATCTGACATCAGCAATGATATCCTTTGTTCAATGTCCTCTTCTGAATCTGGCTTGAATTTCTGGCAGTTCCCTGTTAATATACTGCTACAACAGCTTTTGAATGATCTTCAGCAAAATTTCACTTGCATGAATATTAATGATATTGTCTGATAATTTTGGCATTCAGTTGGATCATCTTTCTTTGGAATAGGCATAAATATGGATCTTTTCCAGTCGGTTGGCCAGGTAACTGTCTTCCAATTTTTTGGGCATAGACAAGTGAGTACTTCCAGTGCTGCACCTGTGTGTTGAAACATCTCCATTAGTATTCCGTCAATTCCTGGAGTTTTATTTTTCACCAACGCCTTCAATGCAGCTTGGACTTCTTCCTTCAGTAGCATTGGTTCCTGCTTATATGGTACCTCCTGAAATGGTTGAATGTCAAGCAATTCTTTCTGGTATAGTGACTCTGTGTATTCCTTCTATCTTCTTTTGATGCTTCCTGAGTCACTTAATATTTTCCCCACAGAGCCCTTCAATATTGAAACTCAAGGCTTGAATTTTTTCTTCAGTTCTTTGAGCTTGAGAAAAGCAGAGTGTGTTCTTTCCTTTCGGTTTTCCATTTCCAGGTCTTTACACACGTCATTTTAATACTTTACTTTGTCTTCTCAAGCTGCCGTTTGAAATCTTCTGTTCAACTTTTACTTCACCATTTCTTCCTTTCACTTTAGCTACTCTATGTTCTCAAAATGAGAAGAAACAACTGCAAACATCTATTAGTAATCAGAACATGGAATGTATGAAATATGAATCTAGGAAAATTGGAAGTCATCAAAAATGAAATAGATAAACATTGATATCCTAGGCATTAGTGAGCTGAAATGGACTGGTATGGGCCACTTTGAACCAGATAATCATATGGTCTACAATGCCAGGAATGACAACTTGAAGAGGAATGGTGTTGCATTCATCATCAAAAAGAACATTTAAAGATCTGTCCTGAAGTACAATGCTGTCAGCGATAGGATAACATCCATACACCTTCAAGGAAGACCAGTTAATATGACTGCTATTCAAATGTACATACCAACTACTAAGGCCAAAGATGAAGAAATTGAAGATTTTTACTAACTTCTGCAGTCTGAAATTTATCAAACATGCATGCAATCAGGATGCATTGATAATTACTAGAGATTGGAATTTGAAAGTTGGAAAAAAAGAAGGATTGGTAGTTTGAAAATATGGCCTTGGTGATAGAAACAATGTCAGAGATCGAATGATAGAATTTTGCAAGACCAACGACTTCTTCATTGAAAATACCTTTTCTCACCAACATAAATGGTGACTATACACATGGACATCACCAGATGGAATACACAGGAACCAAATCAACTACATCTGTGGAAAGAGACAATGAAAAAGCTCAATATCATCAGTCAGAACAAGGCCAGGGGCCGACTGCAGAACAATCAATTGCTCATATGCAAGTTCAAGTTTGAAACACAGAAAATTAGAACAAACCCACAAGAGCCAAAGTACAACCTTGAGTATACTCCACCTGAATTTAGAGACCATCTCAAGAATAGATTTAATGTGTTGAACACTAATGACCAAAGACCAGATGAGTTCTGGAATGTCATCAAGGATATCGTTTGTGAAGCAAGAGGTCATTAAAAAGACATGAAAGAAAGAAAAGACCAAAATGGATGTCAGGAGAGACTCTGATCATGGAGTGATATATATCCTTAGTTATTGGTGCAGGTCCTAGTTTGTTATTAATGTTGTTTAAATTCTCTCCCTTTCCTTTCTCTCCCTCTTTTTTTCTTACTTATCAAAAGAATAAAAGGTGTTTGAAAATCTTCCACTAGGTAAGACTCTTATTAGATATACCCTATGGCTCAGTAGGATCCCCTTGGTGGTGCCAATGGTTAATATGCTCAAATGCTAACCAAAAGGTTGGAGGTTGCAGTGTGCCCAGAAGCACCTCTGAAGAAAGGCCTGGCAATCTACTTCTGAAAAATCAGCCACTGAAAACCTTATGGAACACAGCTCTACTCTGATTCACATTGGATTGCTATGAGGTAGAGTTGACTCTATGGCAACAGGTTTGGTTTTTATTTTGGGTGGTTTTTGCATTCCATATTTTGAGGGTAATTTATTAAATTTCCAAAAGTTTAAAGTTGTTATACCTTTATGTAGAGACTAGCTTTATTTCTAAAGATGCACTTTGTTTTGACATTTATTCCGATTTCTGTAACTAAACTGGATTTTTTTGGGTGCATATCTGCATAATATTTTTATTCTTTTACCTTCAGTCTCTCAGTGTTCTTACATTCATTTATCTCTTTTATACATTGTATTTACTTGGATTTTGTTTTGGTGATAGTTGTATTTGTTGCTAGTTTGTTTTTACACTATCTGGTAAGCTTCATATTTTAACTGATTAGTTTATAAACATTTTTTGGCCATCGGATCATTGATATATTTAAACTTATATCTACCGTTTAACTTTGTGTTTCCTATTTTCCTTACTTTTTCTAATTATTTTTCCTCCTTTGTCATCTCTGCTTTTTAAAGATTTATTGGCTTTGTTTTTGTTTAGTTTTTATTTGTTTTCATAGACCATTTCCCTTACTAGTTAGAAGTTATGTATGCTAATTTTTATTTTACTAATTATCCTTAGACATTTGACATGGATAGTAAATTAATGAAACTGAAAAATAATGCCACAATCCCTTTCCCCAAAATTAAGCATTTTAGGAGGTTTAAAATTCAACTACAATTACTTGATTTACATGGTATTTGTCTTAGTCATCTAGTGCTGCTATAACAGAAATACCACAACTGGAAGGCTTTAACAAAGAGAAATTTATTCTCTCACAGTCCAGTAGGCTAAAAGTCTGAATTCAGGGTGCTGACTTCAGGGAAAGGCTTTCTGTCTCTGT
Source organism: Loxodonta africana (assembly GCF_030014295.1). Classification (NCBI taxonomy): domain Eukaryota; kingdom Metazoa; phylum Chordata; class Mammalia; order Proboscidea; family Elephantidae; genus Loxodonta; species Loxodonta africana. The sequence continues at coordinate 39,981,390 of NC_087349.1, forward strand.
TGGCTCTGGAGGATGGTCCTTGTCATCAGTTTTCCCCTGATCTAGGAGCACCCCAGTGCAGGAACCTGAGTCCAAAGGACGTACTATGCTCCCAGCACTACTTTCTTGGTGGTATGAGGTCCCCATGTCTCTCTGCTTGTTTCTCTCTTTTATATCTCAAAAGAGATTGGCTTACGACACTATCTAATCTTGTAGATCTCATCAATATAACTGCCACTAATTCATCGCATTACATCATAGTGATAGAATTTACACCACATAGGGAAATCACATCAGATGACAAAATGGTAGACAATCATACAATACTGGGAATCATGATCTAACGAAGCTGACAGGTATTTTTGGGGGACACAATTCAATCCATGACATCATTGTTATCCAACTTCCTACTTTAGTTTTACTCAACAACTTTGACATTATTATTGTTGTTAATTAAAAAAAAAAAAAAACTCAGTTAATATAACTATTAATTTATACATATGGCATTTTTTTATATTTTCCTTTGTGTTTAGCAATAAACACCCTGGCCACCATCTCTACTTGCATCTTAGGCTTACCTGAGTCATTTTTATTCTCCCTTGAGACCAAGTCCTTTGAACGCAAATTTACAAGATTTCATTTACCTGATAAAGATTCTTATGCTCTCATGTTTTAAAGATGGTTTTCTTGGGTATAGAAGACTGACTTGATATTATTTTCTTTCAGCATTTGAAATATTATTTCACTGTATTTGACCTTCTCATTTGCTGGTGAGAAATCTTCATCAGTATAATTTTCTTTATGTATTATCCATCTCGCTGTTTTTATGATCTCCTCTTTGTCTTGGTTTCTGGAGCTTTACTACAAAATGTCTAGGTTTGTTTGTTGTTGTTGCTTTTTATTTTGGTGGAGGTTTTGCTTGATACACTTTGTACTTCTTTTATCTGTGTATTCATGTATTTAATCAGTTTTGTAAAATTCATTTGCAAAAATATCTCTTTAGATATATATCTCCTTTTTTTCTCTATTCTATTCTCTAATTCCAGTTTCCAATTACACATATGTTAGAACCTCTCATTCTAAATTCTAAGTCTCTCTCTCAGAATGAGTTGTCTGTATATGTATGTATAATCTTATTTTCTTGTCCTATAATTTGCACAACTTACTATTTTTTTCAGAGCTGATTTCTTTGTAACTAATTCACTCTTCAGTTGCCATCTATATAAATTACCCATTGAGTTTTTAATTTCTATGATCACAGGTTTTATTTCTTTTAAACTGCTAATCATATTTTTGTGGAAACCGTGGTGGCATAGTGGTTAAGAGCTAAGGCTCCCAACCAAAAGGTCGTCGGTTCAAATCCACCAGGTGCTCCTTGGAAATCCTATGGGGCAGTTCTACCGTGTCCTGTAGGGTCGCTATGAATCAGAGTCAGCTCGATAGCAATGGGTTTAATGGGAATCATATTTTTGGTAGATTACTTTGGAGATTTCATTTTTTTTTTTAATTTCTATACACATTTTAAACATAGCTTGTATTTTAACTCTGTAAGTGATCATTACACTATCTAAAGAGCTTCTTCTTTATTCTGATGCTCGCCCCTCATGCTTCAGTTCCTTGTGTTTTATGATTTCTGATTTTGAGCACTGCTTTTCTTTTATTGATCTTACTCTGTGGGAGTCCTAAGGGCCTAAATGTGAGATACTTTAAACTAGAAAGGATTTTTGTTTGCTTTTGCTATGACTCAAGAGGTTCTAGTAACTACCTGGGGACTCCTGAACCTCTCACCTCCAAGCACTCTGACTTAAAGAGGAGCTTCTGGTTTTGCTCCTGCACACTGTGATATTCTCTGATTCCATGCGTATTTGTATTTCAGACAAAATCATCTTTCAGGTTAGTTTACTGTTCACTGCTTCCTGCTCAATCTTTAGCTCATAACTTTGCTGTTTTCTTGTTTGGGCCCAATGGAGATTTCTTTTATTTCTTGAAACCTAGAAATGGATTTTTAGCCAAGATCTAGTTGTTTTGTAGGGTGAGGGTTCTTCTGAGCTCTAATCTTCCACCCAGCTGAGAATAGAAATATTCCGAAAATATTTAAGTTCTAAAAAATTTCAAATGTTAATTTCTTCAGTTAAAAGGGTTACAAACATCTCACTCAACTTTGCTTCAGAACTGGTCAGAATACACTACTATCAGCATTTTAAATTTGTAGCTTCTAAATTAGTTCAAATTCCCATGACTAAGGATATATTATTTGAAATGTGTCACACTGGTGACTTAAAAATAAAATAAAAAATTTTATTAAGAAAAATAAGTTCAAGCTGTTTAATAATTATTGTCAACATGTAGTTAATATACCAAAAGAACAAACAAACAATAAAGCTATCATCTCAATTATATACCTATGATCTCCCAGTTATGTAGCATTCCATTGAATTCTCTGTATTTTCTGTGTTGGGTGTTTAGCACCGTAAATATCCAACTTATTTTGTTATGATAATAGTGCCTTCTTCAAAAACAAGACTTCTAATAAACTTAAGTGATTTAATACTTGCTATTTCCATTCCATTCTATTACACACATCCTGGATATTAACGGAATTTGCAAACACCAGAGTCTGAGTATCACTATCAATTTGCATTAACATAAAACTCGTCTTCATACTATCTATAATTATTTCATGCCTCATAAATCCAACTTTGTCCCTGTGTATTAATTTATCCATAACTCTTTGAAGTCTTGTCATCAAAATCTTGGCATATATCTTTATAGCATATTTAGTTATTTAAACGGGCCTATAATTTTCAAGACTGTTATCCCTCCAAATTCTAAATTAGTAATAGGTACTTTGCTCATAGTTGAGGAAAACTCACCTTGTCCTTTGTGTTCCACAAATACCATACAAGGTGGTTAATTTCATCCTGAAATTATAAAATGACACATTGGATGGCCACAGTCTCCTGTTCTTTGCCCTTAGCAAGTTTTCAAATGTCATTTAGTGAAAATTAATTTGTCTCCACAGGATGTTCTAATCAGTGACATTGGGAATATATTTTTCAAGCTTTTCTTAGTGTTTAAAGTTAGCAGGAAATAAATCCAGTGGAGTTATGACACCATTTTTTTATTTTCCTTTATATAAGACCAAATGAAATGAAAAAATATCCTCTGCCTTCGTGGCTCTCTGAGCCTATTTTCCCTGGGGCAAAACAGGCTTAGATATAGGACAGACACTAGGGTGAAACACTATGTTTGAGTGCTAAGGAAATTGTTCCTCAGAGGCCTGAAAAGTTAATGTGTCTTATTAAATTATTACCATGGAACAGTACCAGGTCGCATAGAAAGTCAGAACTAGAAGAGGCTGGAGACATTATTTAACATTATGAAAGAATTTTAGAGGTAAGAAACTGAGGCCTTATATAGTTATATGATTTGGCTAAATTCTCACAGCTAATTAATTAGTGATTCAAGATGAGAACTTAGGTTTCTAACGCTCAGGCACATAACATTGAGAAGGTTTTGATTTTATTTTTATGTTGATTAAATTTGATAAAATATCTTCTACTTTCTAAAAAAATAGCTATAAAGTTAATATTAACTGAATGTGTTTTTAAAAAAGTGCCACTTTTCTAGGAATTAAATTCTTGAGATTATTGCATAGACGCTATTATCAAAGGAATCAAGGTCAAAAGGAAGAAATAAACATATGAATAAATAATTAGAGGGCTCTCAATAGTGGGATAGTAAGAATAGATGGGCAGGAGCCAAATCTGGAAGGGTTTTTATTCCATGTTAATAATTCTTACTTTATCTTGAAGGCCAAGAAAAAACACTGAAGGATTCCAAGCAGACAAGAATAATTTCATTATTTTAGAAGGTTTACTTTGCCAACATTTAGATAGTTGTTGGCACAGAGATCAACAGTCCAACTGGCAGGATATTATATTAATAACACATACATTCAATGAATAACAGAGACTAGACCAAGGTCATTATAATGGGCATAAAAAACAAACACAGTTTGAGATTTTTTTTTTTTTAAGTAGGCAAAATTAATAGAATTTAAAGAACCAGGCAACTAAGTAGCAAGTGTGATACACAAGGATTAGGAACACATTGGGAGCAACACATTTGGGAGTAGAAGGCTTAAGTGATCTTTTTTGGATTTACTGAATTTGAGGTATCTATTGCATGTTCAGATGAACTTTGTATGTATAGAAAAACAGAACCTAAGAGAGATTTGGCCTACCAATAGAGATATACGAACATAAGAATAAGTGGAAACTGAACGTATGGATATACATGAAATTTATAGCATTGAGAAGAATTAAAGAAAAATTGAAGATGGACCTATGGAACACCAATATTAAAGGAGAGTGTAAAGAAAGATAAGTATACAGTAGCTAGAGAAGTAGAAAAAACATATAGAGAGGAACTCTCATGGAAAACCATGATGACGAGAACTCCAAGTAGAGATTTTGTTGGATGCTGTCAAGTCAATTTTCGACTCACAGGGACCCCAGGTGACAAAGTAGAACTGCCCCATAGGATTTTTTTTTCTTTTTAATCTTTACAGGGGCAGATTGTCAGGTCTTTCTCCCATGAAGCCACTGGGTCGATTTGAGCCTCCAAACTCTTGATTAGCAGCTGAGTATTTAACCATTGCCTCACCAAGGTTCCTTCCAAATAGAGATATGCATTGCTGTCAAGCCGCTTCCAACTCATAACCACACCGTAGGACAGAGTAGAACTGCCGCATAGGGTTTCCAGGGCTGCAATCTTCATGGAAGCAGACTGCTACATCTTTTTCCCATGGACCTTTGATCTTTTGGTTAGCAGATGAACTCTTAACCATTTCGCCAGCAGGGATCCTTCCAAATAGAGATAGTGCCCAAAAAAGGTCATATTTTGCCATGGGTTTATGTGAGACTAGAACTCATAAATTGACATTGGGTTGATAATAATCAGGTTCTTTAGTGACCTAAAAAATAGCAATTTCAAGTAAGTGGTAAGAACATAAGCCATAACACCTCATAGAGAGTTGAGGTGTTAGTTAATTGGAAGATGAGATCTGGGGTAGGGGAGGAGGAGGTGCATGAAGTCTTCTCTTTCAGAAGTTTCCCTGTGAAGGAAAGGAGAGAGAAAATTAGAAAACTAGGCACGGGAAAGATACAGAGAGATGGAAATAATAAAACAGAGAGAAGTTGAGATGTTCCATTATAGTATTAAAGTTTCACCAAATGTTAGAATTGGAAGGGACTTTGAAAAATAATTCCAACCTGTTCACACACATAATTATGGTCCAAAGAGGCAAAGTGATTTAGCTAAGTCACCACTGTCAATTAGTGACTGATTCCAGACCAGACACTTCTATTACCCAGAGGACATCAGTATTTCCTACTGAATATGGAAGGAGAATTTCAATCAGTATGTTCATTCCCACTGGTGAAAATAGTATTTGGAAAATGAAAGACATTTTTCCTGGAAATGAGAGTGCAAACCAGAAGCTGTATAGAATATTACCAAACCCAGTGCTGTCGAGGCGATTCCGACTTATAGCGGCCCTATAGAACAGAGTAGAACTGCCCCACAGACTTTCCAAGGAGCGCCTGGTGGATTCGAACTGCCGACCCTTTGGTTAGCAGCCATAGCACTTAACCACTATGCCAGCAGTGTTTCCTGTATAGAATATTACATAATATAATTTGAAGGAAGAGAAGAAGACATATTCTAAAAATCTTTTTCAACTAATTTTAAGGGACCTTAACTGCAACATTGCTGTTTTTGTTTTTTAGTTTCTGTTCCTTAGGATTCTATCACTGTTTGGTCATATTTTTCTTTACATCAATTGCTTGCTATGATAATTTTTTTGTCTTTCAAGGATATTCCCACAGAGTAATAAATTTTATTCCTATATTAATTTTTTTTTCCTTTAAAGATTTTCCTATTCTTTACATCTCTTCTCTAAAAAAGAGCTCTAAAAGGGATTAGTTTGAAAAGCATCGGGCTTTTGGAAGCATAGATTTTCATTTAAATTCTATTATTCCCTTATCAGCCTTGCTACACATTTATGCCTGAATAAGACAACTTAGTTATGGTTTATATGTACTACATCCTAAAACATTTTAACTGCCATGAAGTGTTAGTAACTCTGTAAAACATGAAAGCCAGAGATTGGGTGCCTTAAAAATAGACTTAGGGTCTGTCTCCCTCAGAGTCTCTGGGTGGTACAAAGGGTTAACATGCTGGCCGTTAATGAAAATGTTGGCGGTTCAAGTCCACCAAAAGGTACCTTGGAAGAAATCCCTCGTGACCTATTCCAAAAATATCAGCCCTCTGGAGCACAGTTCTACTCTGATACACATGTCTCCATGAGTCAGAATTGACTCAACTGCAGCTGGTTACTATCTCCTTCAGTGCTGAACCCCAGCAGCTAGCTCCAGACCTGACACTCAATCAGTGTAACTGAATGAAACAAGAAAAAATTGTACCAAATAAAAAAGTGCAAATGTATGCATCAGAATTTTAGTGAGTGCATTTAGGCATACATTCACAGAATCTTTTTTCAGAGAATCTGGGTATGCTGGTGGGTAATTGCTTATCACAAGTATGAAAATAATGAGACCCGATGGCACAATGGTTAAAGCGTTGGGCTGCTAACCAGAAGAGATCGGTGGTTCAAACCCAACAGCCACTCTGTTGGAGAATGATGTGGCAGCCGGCTTCCATAAAGATTGCAGCCTTGGTTCTACTCTGTGCTATAGGGTCACTGTAAGTTGGAATGGACACAATGGCAACAGTTTTGGGGTTTTTTGTTTGTTTTTCATGCCAGTTGTACTGGCATCTGTCTGGTTAGCACCTCCTTTGATTTTCAAAAATATCCCTGTTTGGAGAGTAATTTATATGTTGTTGTTGTTAGGTGCCATTGGGTCAGTTCGCACTCATAGTGACCCTATATACAACAGAATGAAACACTGCCCAGTCCTGCGCCATCCTCACAATCATTGTGATGCTAAAGCCCATTGTTGCAGCCACTATGTCAATCCATCTCATTGAGGTTTTTCCTCTCTTTCATTGACGCTTTACTTTACCAAGCATAACGCCTTCTTCAAGGACTGATCCCTCCTGATAACATGTCCAAACTATGTAAGACGTAGTTTCGCCATCCTTGCTTCTAAGGAGTATTCTGGCTATACTTCTTCCAAGACATATTTATTCGTTTTTTTCGCAGTCCATGGTATATTCAATATTTTTCACCAACACCATAATTCAAAGGCACCAGTTCTTTGGTCTCCCTTATTCATTGTCCAGCTTTTACGTGCATATGAGGTGATTGAAAACACCATGCCTTGGGTCAAGCGCATCTTAGTCTTCAAGGTGATGTCTTTGCTTCTTAACACTTTAAAGATGCTATCTACTGTAATATAATCTGCTATGGACTGAATTATGTCCTTCAAAATATGTGTTCGAATTCTAAACCCTATACCTGTGGATGTAATCCTGTTTGGAAACAGGGTTTTCTTTGTTATGCTAACGAGGCCATTTCACAATAATGTGTCCTGAACCTAAACACAGAGAAGGCATACACTGGAGAAGACAGATGCCATGTGTGGATTGCCAAGGAACCAAGGAAAACATGGGGCTACTCACAAAGAAGGAATTGACACAGCAGAGACCATGATTTGGACTCTTAGCTTCCAGAAATGTGAGAAAATATGTTTCTGTTCTTTAAAGCCACCGCTGCTCGTATATGAACTACTGCAGTACTAGCTAACTAAGTCAAAGTCAGATACCACTAATGCGCAGAAAAGAAGTGACAAAAAGAATTCAGAGGGTGAAAAGAGGGAGCAAAAGTTGTTCTCGTTCTTGATCCTGTAAAATCCTTGCCCATTTGATCTGGCTTTTAAAGATGAATGTCAGTGATTGTAATCAATATCCTTTATCATACCTACTGCGTTTCACTTACTGATTAAAATATATAATTCCAGATTACACCACGAGCTAAGTAATTCACAATTATTTTGTTACAGACGAGGAAGCTCCATCAATGTTAAGATGACCAGAATCAGTCTTTTTTTTGTTTTTTAATAGCCCTAAATCGTGGGGTCGTGGGGTAACCTAAGTCCAGGCACCTTTCAGCTGGCACAAACTTAAAAAGTTTGCTTTGATCACGTGGCATCCAATCCATCTAATATATCATGGATGTAAGTCTGAATTCTATTCTAAACATGACTTAGAAGGAACTCTTCCCTCACCAAAAGCAAACAACTATAACAAAACCCTGAAATATTTTCCCAATTCCCTCCTATCAATTCTTATAAAAAGGGAGCAGGTGTAGAGTTTACTAAAGCTCTTTCTAAGGGGCTATTATGTGATGCAGTGGTTAAGAGCTCGTCTGCGAACCAAAAGGTTGACAGTTCAAATCCACCAGCGGCTACGTGGAAACCATATGGGGCAGTTCTGCTCCAACCGATAGGGTCGTTATGAGTCAGACCCAACGGCAGTGGCTCGTGTTTTTTTTTTTTTAATTTATGACTCATTTGATAGGGTACAATGTTGTGATTTGAAGAAGAAAATTAGTCAAATTTTCATAGTAATGGAGGCGGTTGTTATGAAAGGAATGTGGGGTATAACTAGCCTATTCTGAAGTAATTTGGAGTCAATTAGTAGGCAACAGCTCTTCCTCAACTTAAAAATAAAATCTGCAAGTATATCATTGCACAACCTGAATAGCTCTGCTCAGTAACAGCTTTGCATAGCCCTGGCAGGAAAACAAGATGCGCCTGTGAACACACACATTGTCACCCCGCTCCCTGACCTCAGAAGGCAGGGTACATCAGCTGATAGGCCACACTACATCCCTAGCCCCCTTCTCTCCCTTCCTGTAACCATCTTTTCCTCTCTTCAGGGGAAACTCTGTGCCAGATTCAAAGTTGGGCATGGGGTAGGAATGGAGACTAACACAGAAAAAGCTATCTCAGGGACATCCGGAGTATCACCAATAATGTGTCAGCTACCTGATTTTCATGCCAGTTAAGTAGGTGTGTGCCAAGGTTATGCATGAGCTTATGCCCAGGAGCTCTCCCACACTGCTCCAAGGATAGATCCAAGACTCTCAGAATTTCCACTCGTAATTATCATGTCTACCATATAAATCGGGCTCCTTAGATATGATGCACTTTCCCGAACACATACTTCCTGGCAGTAAACAAGAAAGTCATAACCTCTGTATTTCGAGAAGATATAGTCTGGTCTCTTTCAGGAAATGGTAGAAGGGGAAAGGTCAAAATATTTGTTACCTTCATTAATAGTTGCATTCAGTTCTACCATCTGCACAAATTAATATTAATTTCACATGGTACTTTCCTATCCTAAGAGAAACACATTTTAAAAACATCAGCCTATAAGTAATAGAATAAAAAATTCAAATGAGTATGAATATAACTCCCTTTAGAAAGTATATGCTGATGGTAGTGTGGGAATCAGATTAAGGACGGAAAGAGTGGAGGCAGGGATGACCAGTAGAAAAATTAAACAAAATGTGATCTGAAATAACGTGTGAATGTGGTTTACCTTTTGTCTCTACTTTCACTTTATGATTGCTTTCATTGGATTTTGGTTTAAAATATTTTCACAGTACTAATGATGCAGGGAACCCTGGTGGTATAGTGGTTAAGAGCTACGGCTGCTAACCAAAAGGTAAGCAGCTCAAATCTACCAGGCGCTTGCTCCCTGGAAACTCTAAGGGGCAGTTCTACTCTGTCCTATATGGTCGCTATGAGTCGGAATCGACTTGATGGCAAAGGTTTTTTTTTTTTTTTTTTTGGTTTACTGATGTATGGCAAGACTACATCTCACATACTTTGTTTGGACATGTTATCCGGAGGAATCAGTCCCTGGAGAAGGACATCATGCTTGGTAGAGGGTCGGCAAAAAAGAGGAAGACCCTCAACAAGATGATTTGACACAGTGGCTGCAACAATGGGCTCAAGCATAACGATTGTGAGGATGGCTCAGGACTGGGCAGTGTTTTGTTCCGCTGTACACAGGGTCACTATGAGTCAGAACCAACTCAGCTGCACCTAACAACAATAATGTGTATCATATTTGTACATTTTGTAAACTATAATTAATGTAAAATGATTACAGCAGAGTTTTAATTCTCATTGTTCATTATATCTTTTGACTGTTTAGTGTGTCAAGAAATTTAAAAATACAGCAAAGATTAATGAATGTTATATAATTACCTATGTTGTCATTGCTAAGAATGAAGAAAAAATATGTTTCTTCCAGTACTGCTTCCAATACTTTGGCTTTTCAGATATATAGCAGAAATAAAGTTTTTCTTTCCCCGAAAAAGGGGAAGACCCTCAATGAGATGGACTTACACAGTGGCTGCAACAATGGGGCTCAGACATAGCATTCACTGTGAGGATGGCGCAGGACTGGGTAGTGTTTCATCCTGTTATATATCACTATGAGTCAGAGCCAACTCCATGGCACCTAACAACGACAGTTTATAATTACATGAAAGGTATACTATTTATACATAATTCTTCAACTTGCTTTTTTATTTAACATTATTGTATGTTTGTAATACATCCATATTAATTTATAAAGATCTAGTTTGTACATTTGAACTATTCTTGAGTGTTCCATAGTATAAACATCAAAAAAAAGAAGGAGAGAAAAGGCAGTTGCTGTTGAGTCGATTCAGACTCATGGTGACCCTATGTGTGTCAGAGTAGTACTGTGCTCCACGGAATTTTCAATGGCTGTGGGTGACTTTTTAGAAATAGATCACCAGGGGTGGAGCCAAGATGGCGGACCAGGCAGACGCTACCTCGGATCCCTCTTACAACAAAGACACGGAAAAACAAGTGAATCGATCACATACATAACAATCTACGAACCCTGAACAACAAACACAGATTTAGAGACGGAGAACGAACTAATACGGGGAAGCAGCGATTGTTTCCAGAGCCTGGAGCCAGCGTACCAGTCAGGTACAGCACAGGCACAGAGAGCTGCTCCACCCCCCTGAACTAACCCCGGAAGGGGGACCAGCAGGTTCCACGGGCGGCGTGGGACGCAGCCAGTAGGAGAAGTCCCCGGGAGGCAGTGACTGGTCCTGGAGCAGAAAGAGCAGGGTCCGAGCCGGGGAACCGTCCCGCAGGGATTTGGACTGGACGCAGCGGATTTTCTGGAAAAACTAGTTTCCCAGTGATGGCTCGGAGACAACAATCCATATCAAACCACTTAAAGAAGCAGACCATGACAGCTTCTCCAACCCCCCAAACAAAAGAATCAAAATCTTTCCCAAATGAAGATACAATCTTGGAATTATCAGATACAGAATATAAAAAACTAATTTACAGAATGCTTAATGATATCACAAATGAAATTAGGATAACTGCAGAAAAAGCCAAGGAACACACTGATAAAACTGTTGAAGAACTCAAAAAGATTATTCAAGAACATACTGGAAAAATTAATAAGTTGCAAGAATCCATAGAGAGACAACATGTAGAAATCCAAAAGATTAACAATAAAATAACAGAATTAGACAACGCAATAGGAAGTCAGAGGAGCAGACTCGAGCAATTAGAATGCAGACTGGGACATCTGGAGGATCAGGGAATCGACACCAACATAGCTGAAAAAAAATCAGAGAAAAGAATTTAAAAAAATGAAGAAACCCTAAGAATCATGTGGGACTCTATCAAGAAGGATAACCTGCGGGTGATTGGAGTCCCAGAACAGGGAGGGGGGACAGAAAACACAGAGAAAATAGTTGAAGAACTCCTGACAGAAAACTTCCCTGACATCATGAAAGACGAAAGGATATCTATCCAAGATGCTCATCGAACCCCATTTAAGATTGATCCAAAAAAAAAAAACACCAAGACATATTATCATCAAACTCACCAAAACCAAAGATAAACAGAAAATTTTAAAAGCAGCCAGGGAGAAAAGAAAGGTTTCCTTCAAGGGAGAATCAATAAGAATATGTTCTGACTACTCAGCAGAAACCATGCAGGCAAGAAGGGAATGGGACGACCTATACAGAGCACTGAAGGAGAAAAACTGCCAGCCAAGGATCATATATCCAGCAAAACTCTCTCTGAAATATGAAGGCGAAATTAAGATATTTACAGACAAACACAAGTTTAGAGAATTTGCAAAAACCAAACCAAAGCTACAAGAAATACTAAAGGATATTGTTTGGTCAGAGAACCAATAATATCAGATAGCAGCACAACACAAGGTCACAAAACAGAACGTCCTGATATGAACTCAAATAGGGAAATCACAAAAACAAATTAAGATTAATTAAAAAAAAAAAATACACATAACAGGGAATCATGGAAGTCAATAGGTAAAAGATCACAATAATCAAAAAGAGGGACTAAATACAGGAGACATTGAACTGCCATATGGAGAGTGATACAAGGCGATATAGAACAATACAAGTTAGGTTTTTACTTAGAAAAATAGGGGTAAATAATAAGGTAACCACAAAAAGGTATAACAACTCTATAACTCAAGATAAAAACCAAGAAAAACGTAATGACTCAACTAACATAAAGTCAAGCACTATGAAAATGAGGATCTCACAATTTACTAAGAAAAACGTCTCAGCACAAAAAAGTATGTGGAAAAATGAAATTGTCAACAACACACATAAAAAGGCATCAAAATGACAGCACTAAAAACTTATTTATCTATAATTACCCTGAATGTAAATGGACTAAATGCACCAATAAAGAGACAGAGAGTCACAGACTGGATAAAGAAACACGATCCATCTATATGCTGCCTACAAGAGACACACCTTAGACTTAGAGACACAAACAAACTAAAACTCAAAGGATGGAAAAAAGTATATCAAGCAAACAATAAGCAAAAAAGAAGAGGAGTAGCAATATTAATTTCTGACAAAATAGACTTTAGACTTAAATCCACCACAAAGGATAAAGAAGGACACTATATAATGATAAAAGGGACAATTGATCAGGAAGACATAACCATATTAAATATTTATGCACCCAATGACAGGGCTGCAAGATACATAAATCAAATTTTAACAGAATTGAAAAGCGAGATAGATACCTCCACAATTATAGTAGGAGACTTCAACACACCACTTTCGGAGAAGTACAGGACATCCAGTAAGAAGCTCAACAGAGACACGGAAGATCTAATTACAACAATCAACCAACTTGACTTCATTGACTTATACAGAACTCTCCACCCAACTGCTGCAAAATATACTTTTTTTTCTAGTGTACATGGAACATTCTCTAGAATAGACCACATATTAGGTCATAAAACAAACCTTTGCAGAGTCCAAAACATCGAAATATTACAAAGCATCTTCTCAGACCACAAGGCAATAAAACTAGAGATCAATAACAGAAAAACTAGGGAAAAGAAATCAAATACTTGGAAAATGAACAATACCCTCCTGAAAAAAGACTGGGTTATAGAAGACATCAAGGAGGGAATAAGGAAATTCTTAGAAAGCAACGAGAATGAAAATACTTCCTATAAAACCTCTGGGACACAGCAAAAGCAGTGCTCAGAGGCCAATTTATATCAATAAATGCACACATACAAAAAGAAGAAAGAGCCAAAAGCAGAGAACTGTCCCTACAACTTGAACAAATAGAAAGTGAGCAACAAAAGAATCCATGAGGCACCAGAAGAAAACAAATAATAAAAATTAGAGCTGAACTAAATGAATTAGAGAACAGAAAAAGAATTAACAAAGCCAAAAGCTGGTTCTTTGAAAAAATTAACAAAATTGATAAACCATTGGCTAGACTGACTAAAGAAATACAGGAAAGGAAACAAATAACCCGAATAAGAAATGAGAAGGACCACATCACAACAGAGCCAAATGAAATTAAAAGAATCATTTCAGATTATTATGAAAAATTGTACTCTAACAAATTTGAAAACCTAGAAGAAATGGATGAATTCCTGGAAAAACACTACCTACCTAAACTAACACATTCAGAAGTAGAACAACTAAATAGACCCATAACAAAAAAAGAGATTGAAACGGTAATCAAAAAACTCCCAACAAAAAAAAGCCCTGGCCCGGACGGCTTCACTGCAGAGTTCTACCAAACTTTCAGAGAAGAGTTAACACCACTACTACTAAAGGTATTCCAAAGCATAGAAAAAGATGGAATACTACCCAACTCATTCTATGAAGCCACCATCTCCCTGATACCAAAACCAGGTAAAGACATTACAAAAAAAGAAAATTATAGACCTATATCCCTCATGAACATTGATGCAAAAATCCTCAACAAAATTCTAGCCAATAGAATCCAACAACACATCAAAAAAATAATTCACCCTGATCAAGTGGGATTTATACCAGGTATGCAAGGCTGGTTTAATATCAGAAAAACCATTAATGTAATCCACCACATAAATAAAACAAAAGACAAAAACCACATGATCTTATCAATTGATGCAGAAAAGGCATTTGACAAAGTCCAACACCCATTCATGATAAAAACTCTTACCAAAATAGGAATTGAAGGAAAATTCCTCAACATAATAAAGGGCATCTATGCAAAGCCAACAGCCAATATCACTCTAAATGGAGAGAACCTGAAAGCATTTCCCTTGAGAACGGGAACCAGACAAGGATGCCCTTTATCACCACTCTTATTCAACATCGTGTTGGAAGTCTTAGCCAGGGCAATTAGGCTAGACAAAGAAATAAAAGGTATCCGGATTGGCAAGGAGGAAGTAAAGTTATCACTATTTGCAGATGACATGATTATATACACAGAAAACCCTAAGGAATCCTCCAGAAAACTACTGAAACTAATAGAAGAGTTTGGAAGAGTCTCAGGTTATAAAATAAACATACAAAAATCACTTGGATTCCTCTACATCAACAAAAAGAACACCGAAGAGGAAATAACCAAATCAATACCATTCACAGTAGCCCCCAAGAAGATAAGATACTTAGGAATAAATCTTACCAAGGATGTAAAAGACCTATACAAAGAAAACTACAAAGCTCTACTACAAGAAATTCAAAAGGACATACTTAAGTGGAAAAACATACCCTGCTCATGGATAGGAAGACTTAACATAGTAAAAATGTCTATTCTACCAAAAGCCATCTATACATTTAATGCACTTCCGATCCAAATTCCAATGTCATATTTTAAGGGGATAGAGAAACAAATCACCAATTTCATATGGAAGGGAAAGAAGCCCCGGATAAGCAAAGCACTACTGAAAAAGAAGAAGAAAGTGGAGGCCTCACCTTACCTGACTTCAGAACCTATTATACAGCCACAGTAGTCAAAACAGCCTGGTATTGGTACAACAACAGACACATAGACCAATGGAACAGAATTGAGAACCCAGACATAGATCCATCCACGTATGAGCAGCTGATATTTGACAAAGGACCAGTGTCAATTAATTGGGGAAAAGATAGCCTTTTTTAACAAATGGTGCTGGCATAACTGGATATCCATTTGCAAAAAAATGAAACAGGACCCATACCTCACACCATGCACAAAAACTAACTCCAAGTGGATCAAAGACCTAAACATAAAGACTAAAACGATAAAGATCATGGAAGAAAAAATTGGGACAACCCTAGGAGCCCTAATACAAGGTATAAACAGAATACAAAACATTACCAAAAATGATGAAGAGAAACCCGATAATTGGGAGCTCCTAAAAATCAAACACCTATGCTCATCTAAAGACTTCTCCAAAAGAGTAAAAAGACCACCTACAGACTGGGAAAGAATTTTCAGCTATGACATCTCCGACCAGCGCCTGATCTCTAAAATCTACATGATTCTGTCAAAACTCAACCACAAAAAGACAAACAACCCAATCAAGAAGTGGGCAAAGGATATGAACACACATTTCACTAAAGAAGATATTCAGGCAGCCAACAGATACATGAGAAAATGCTCTCGATCATTAGCCATTAGAGAAATGCAAATTAAAACTACGATGAGATTCCATCTCACACCAGCAAGGCTGGCATTAATCCAAAAAACACAAAATAATAAATGTTGGAGAGGCTGCGGAGAGATTGGAACTCTTATACACTGCTGGTGGGAATGTAAAATGGTACAACCACTTTGGAAATCTATCTGGCGTTATCTTAAACAGTTAGAAATAGAACTACCATACAACCCAGAAATCCCACTCCTAGGAATATACCCTAGAGATACAAGAGCCTTCATACAAACACATACATGCACACCCATGTTTATTGCAGCTCTGTTTACAATAGCAAAAAGTTGGAAGCAACCAAGGTGTCCATCAACGGATGAATGGGTAAATAAATTGTGGTATATTCACACAATGGAATACTACGCATCGATAAAGAACAGTGACGAGTCTCTGAAACATTCCATAACATGGAGGAACCTGGAAGGCATTATGCTGAGTGAAATTAGTCAGAGGCAAAAGGACAAATATTGTATAAGACCACTATTATAAGATCTTGAGAAATAGTAAACCTGAGAAGAACACATACTTTTGTGGTTACGAGGGGGGGAAGGAGGGAAGGTGGGAGAGGGTTTTTTATTGATTAATCAGTAGATAAGAACTGCTTTAGGTGAAGGGAAAGACAATACTCAATACATGGAAGGTCAGCTCAATTGGACTGGACCAAAAGCAAAGAAGTTTCCGGGATAAAATGAATGCTTCAAAGGTCAGCGGAGCAAGGGCGGGGGTCTGGGGAACATGGTTTGCGGGGACTTCTAAGTCAATTGGCAAAATAATTCTATTTTGAAATCATTCTGCATCCCACTTTGAAATGTGGCGTCTGGGGTCTTAAATGCTAACAAGCGGCCATCTAAGATGCAGCAATTGGTCTCAACCCACCTGGAGCAAAGGAAAATGAAGAACACCAAGGCCACACGACAACTAAGAGCCCAAGAGACAGAAAGGGCCACAAGAACCAGAGACCTACATCATCCTGAGACTAGAAGAACTAGTTGGTGCCCGGCCACAATCGATGACTGCCCTGACAGGGAGCACAGCAGAGGACCCCTGAGGGAGCAGGAGATCAGTGGGATACAGACCCCAAATTCTCATAAAAAGACCAAACTTAATGGTCTGACTGAGACTAGAGGAATCCCAGCGGCAATGCTCCCCAGACCTTCTGTTGGCACAGGACAGGATCCATCCCCGAAGACAACTCATCGGACATGAAAGGGACTGGTCAGCGGGTGGGAGAGAGACGCTGATGAAGAGTGAGCTAATTATATCAGGTGGACACTTGAGATTGTGTTGGCAACTCTTGTCTGGAGAGGGGATGGGAGGATAGAGAGAGAGGGAAGCCGGCAAAATTGTCAAGAAAGGAGAGACTGAAAGGGCTGACTCAAGAGGGGGAGAGCAAGTGGGAGTAGGGAGTGAGATGTATGTAAACTTGTATGTGACAGACTGATTGGATTTGTAAACGTTCACTTGAAGCTTAATAAAAGTTATTAAAAAAAAAAAAAGAAATAGATCACCAGGCCTTTCTTTGGAGGCACCTCTGGGTGGATCAAACTGCCAAACTTTCAGTTAGCAGCCAACCACCTGTTTCAGCCACCTAGGGATTCCTGGCATAAACATACTGAGACCCCAGCCTCGGGATACCACTACCAACCCCCAGCTTGTAAGTACAGTAGCATGAGCCACCTACCCTTCCAAATGGTTTCTCCAGGTGTTTTTTAGGCAATCGGCCAACTTCCTGCCCAAGACAAGAAAAATAAGAGGCTGTGGTCACAGACCACAGAACCAGTTCAGACCAAATCTGGCCTGCCTGACATGTAATGAACCATCAACCCGGGGTGATCCCTCAACTTTTCTCTGGCTGGGTGGAATCAAACTTTTAGCCACCCAAGACTGGGCAAAGCCTTTCAGAAATGAAGGGTCAGAGCCTAAGATCCATTTTGAGAACACTCCCCCCTCCCCTTTTGGACTGCCCAGGGAACGTCTTTTTCGGGTCAGAGCAATCAACGACCTTGCTCCTTTCCCCAGGACCCTTCCCCTAATAAGTACTTTTTGGCCATTGTTCAGGGAACCATGTTGGCGACACAAGTTCCAGTGTGTTCCTTTGCTGGGCCAACTAAATAAAGCTTTTTCTTTCACTTTCACCCATTTTGTATCTCTATGGCCGGTGGAACAGACCTGAAACAGCCTGGTTACGATACCGTATTTTAAAACACTCATTTTCTTTTTGAAGATCACATAAATTGCTTCTAATTTTTCTTATTGTAAATCATGCTATGATGAGTATTTTGTATATATACTTCCTTTAGTACGAGTGAGAGGATTTCTCTGGAATAAATACTTAATTTCAGTCTTACTTGACACAGCCAGATATCTCTTCAAAACCATTGTATCAGTTTTGGAACTTGCCTATTTTATAAGAATACATTTTCTTCTAGTACCTTTCCCTCCACATCCTCACTAACACCTATTACCATCTGACACGTTCATTTTTGTATTCTAGCAGTAGAAAAATTCATCATTGCTTTATTTTGTAACACTCAAATTTGAATTGAAATTGAGCACTGTTGTAGATTGAATTGTGTCCACCAAGAATATGTGTAGTAAATTCTAATGTCTGCCTGTGATTATAATCCCATTTATAAACAGGTAAATGAAGCAGGATTAGGTTATGTAAATGAGGATTAGATTACATTTGTTATGTTAACGAAGCAGGTTTAGGGTGTATTTTGAGTCAAGCTCTTTTGAGATGTAAAGAGATTAAACAAGCGAACCAGTGAGCCAAAACCCATTGCCCTGGAATCAATTCTGACTCATAGTGACCCTACAGGACAGAGTAGAACTGCCCCACAGGGTTTCTGAGGAGTACCTGGCGGATTCGAACTGCCAGCCTTTTGGTTACCAGCTATAGCTCTCAACCACTATGCCAACAGGGTTTCCAAGCCAGTAAGCAGAGAGAGGGAAAGACAGATGCCAAGCCACCTGAAGACTGCCCTGGAGCAGAAGCTAAAAGAGGCAAGGACCTTCCTCCAGAGCTGAAAGAGAAAAAGCCTTCCCCTAGAGCCAGCACCTGAATTTAGACTTCCAACCTCCTAAAGTATGAGAAAATAAATTCCAGTTTGTTAAAGCCACCAATTTGTGGTATTGCTGTTATAGCAGCACTAGATAACTGAGACAAGCACCTTTTCATTTGTTTAATTGAAATATATTTTTTTCAGTTCTGTGAAGAATTTTACTGTATGTGGTTTTTTATATACCCAAAATTGTTTATGCATTCACCAGTTGACCATTCAGATTTTCATTTTTGTGAATATTTTATTAACATAATTGACACAGTTTTTAATAGGATTGGTTGGCATTCAACTTTATTGGTTTGTAGTTATTTATATATTCTGAATACCAACATATTATGTGATTTTTAAATATCTCTCCTTTATTTGTTCGTTAATAATCTAGTATCAGTTTTTTTTTCCTTGATGAGCTTTTTTTTTTTTTGCGGTATAATTTAGACAAAATAACATTCACTCTTTTTAGTGTAACTACCCCCCGCAAGCAAGATATAGAATAGTTGAAAAAAGTCCCTAGTGCCCCTTTGTAGTCATCCCCTTCAAAGAGCCCTAGACTCTGGCAACTGCTGATTTCTTTGCTATCTCTATAGTTTTGTCATTTCCAGAATGTCACAGAAATATAAATGGATTCATATTATATGTAGCCTTTTGGGTTTAGCTTCTTTCACTTGAAATAACACCTTTGAGATTCATTCACGTTATGTGTATCAGTAGATAATTTCTTTTCTAATCCTGTGAAGAATTTTACTGTATGTATATACCCAAAATTGTTTATCCATTTATGAGTTGAAGGGCATTTGGGTTGCTTCCAGTTTTGGTTTATGAAGCTGCTATAACAATTCATGAAGAGGTTTATATGTGCATATATATTTTCATGTCTCTTGGATAAATACATTAACATATGGGATTACTGGGTCATATGGTGTGTGTGTTTAACTTTATAAGAAACTACAACCTGTTTTCCACAGTGACCGTGCCATTTTGCATCAACAATCTATTAGTATCCCAATTGCTCCATATTCTTACCAGTGTTTGTTCACGTTTTTGTCTATCTTAAAATTAGGTTATACCTTTTCTTATTATTGAGTTATGAAATTTCTTTATTTATTTTAGATACAAGTTCTTTATCAGATATGTGTTTCACAAGTATTTTCTCGGAGAATGTAGCTTGTCTTTTTTATTTTTTGAGAGCAAAAGTTTCTAAGTTTGCTTTTGGATTCATACGTGAGAAATTTTTGCTTAACCCAAAAATCACATTTTTTTTTTTTACTTCCTTTTAGCAGTTAGGAAACCCTGGTGGCGTAGCAGTTAAGTGCTATGGCTGCTATCCAAAGTGTCAGCAGTTCGAATCCACCAGCGCTCCTTGGAAACCCTATGGGGCGGTTCTACTCTGTCCTGTAGGGTCGCTATGAGTCGGAATCGACTCAACGGTGCTAGGTTTGGTTTCACTTTGGTTTAGCAGTTATATAATTTTAGGCCTTACATTAAGGATCCAATCTGAGTTAATGTTTGAGTACGGCTAGAGTTAAGGGTTAAGGCGTATTTTTTACATATGGATGTGCACTTACTAAAGCACCACTTTGAAAAGATTGTTTTCTATATTACACTGTTCTTGTGCCTTTGTCAAAAATCAATTGACCTCTAATGTATGGGTCTATTTATGGACTTTCAAAACTGTTCCACTTCTCTGTGTGTCATTTATTTAATCAATACCAAGCAATCTTTATTACACTATCTTTACATTAGGTCTTAAAACCAAGTATAAGGAGAAAAACTTGAAGATAGATTGAGAAAAAAAGACATATTGCAACTCTTATATGTTGTTGGTATAGAAAAACACAATTAGTATTTTGATATATGATCGCCTACCAAATATTTGCTGACCAATCTTATTAGTTCTGATAATTTATTAATTGTCTTTGGACTTTTAAAAATATATACAATTATATATGTTGCAAATAAAGAAAAATATTTCTTTTTTTGAAATGCTTATATTTTTAATTTTACATTTATTTCTTATCATGCAGTTTAAGTTTCCTATAAAATGTTAAGTGAAAAGAGTGATAGTTGGCATTCTCTTTAAAGGTTATACCTCTAACCTCTTACCTTTAAATACAGTGATCACTGCAACAACTTAGAAGATTTTCTTTGTTAAATTAAAATTATTTCTTATTCCTGTTTTTAGGGAGTTTACTTATGAATTGTAATTGAATCATTTTCTTCTTCATCCATAAAAAGGTTTGATTTTTTTCTTACAGTGATAAATATAATGACAGATTTCCTAATGGTAAATTAATTCCTAGAATAAACAAACACATACACTATATATTATTTTTCAATCCATGCTGGAATTAACCAAAACCAAACCCATTGCTGTCCAGTCAATTCCAGCTCATAGCAACCCTGCTGTAACAGAAACACCACAAGGCAATGGCTTTAACAAAGAGAAGTTTATTCTCTCACAGTCTAGTGGGCTACAAGCCCAAATTCAAGGTGTCAGCTCCAGGGAAATGCTTTTTATCTCGGCTCTGGAGGAAGGTCCTTGTCATCAGTCTTCCCCTGGACTAGAAGCTTCCCCAAGCAGGAACCCCAGGTCCGAAGTATTCAACCTGCTCCTGGTATTTTTTCTTGGTGGTGTGAAGTCCCCCTCTCTGCTTGCTTCCCTTTTCTTTTATCTCTTGTAAGATAAAAGGTGGTGTAGGCCCCACCCCAGGAAAACTCCCCTTACATTGGATCAGGGATGTGACCTTAGTAAGGGTGTTAGGATCCCACCCTAATCCTCTTTAACATAAAAATTACAATTACAAAATGGAGGACAGCCACACAATACTGGGAATCGTGGCCTAACCAAGTTGACACATATTTTTTGGGAACACAGTTCAATTCATGACACCTTAATTATTCAAATTTTTTTTTAGCATTTATCCACCTATAAATAGGAGCGTCTTTTTTTTTATGTATTTCCTGTCTTATGCTTTTAGGCTTTTTTTTTTTTTACTTAGATTTATTCATATGTTTTTATTTTATGCTTTTAACTTATGATGCCTTTGCTTGTTTGTCTTTCTTTTGCGTGTTTTCTTTTTCTGTCTTCCATTGGCTTTTTGGGTTTGATTTATTTTCTGGTTTCTCAATTCTGTTTCATTGATCTATATGTCTAACCTTCACCACTATACCACTGTTTTGAATACTAGATTGTTGTTGTTAGGTGCCATCAAGTCAGTTCTGATTCACAGAGACCTTGCGTGCAACAGAACAAAACACCAGTACCTGGTCCTGCGCCATCCTCACAACTGTTTCTATCCTTGAGGCTATCTTTGCAGCCACTGTGTCAATCCATCTTGTTAAAGGTCTTGCATTCTTTTGCTGACACTCTACTTTACCAAGCATGATGTCCTTCTCCAGGGATTGGTCCCTCCTGATAAAATGTACAAAGTATGTGAGATGAAATCTCGCCATCCTTTCTTCTAAGGAGCATTCTGACTATACTTCCTCCAAGACAGATTTGTTTATTCTTTTGGCAGTCTGTGGCATATTCATTATTCTTCGCAAACACCATAATTCAAAGGCATTAATTCCTCACCAGTCTTACTTATTCATTGTCCAGCTTTCACATGCTTATGAGGCGATTGAAAACACCATGGCTTGGGTCGGGCACCTTAGTCTTTAAGGTGACATCTTTACTTTTTGATATTTTAAAGAGGTCTTTTGCAGCAGATTTCCCAAATGCAATACGTTATTTGATATCTTGACTTGTGCTTCCATGGGCATTGATTGTGGATGTAAGTAAAATGAAATAAATCCTTGACAACTTCAATCTTTTTTGCATTTACTATAATGTTGCTTACTGGTCCAGTTGTGAGGATTTTTGTTTTCTTCATGTTGAGGTGCAATCCATACTGATGGCTGCAGTCACTGATCTTCATCAGTATTTTAAGTTCTCTTCACTTTCTATAAGCAAGGTTGTATCACTGGCATGTCACAGGTTGTTAATGAGTCTTCTTCCAATCCTGATGCCGTGTTCTTCTTCATAGAGTGCAGCTTCTTGGATTATTTGCTTACACACCTTTCCCAATTTTAAACCATGCAGTATCTCCTTGATCTGTTCGAACAACTGCCTCTTGGTCTATGTACAAGGGCACAATTAAGTGTTCTGGATTTTCCATTTTTGGCAATATTATTTGTAATTTATTATGATCTACACAGTCAAATGCCTTTGTGTAGTCAGTAAAACACAAACAAGTCTCCTTATGGTATTCTGTGCTTACAGCCAAAGTCCATCTGACATAGCAATAAAACCCCTTGTTCCACATCCTTTTGTGAATCTGGCTTGAATTTTTGGCAGCTCCCTGTCAATGTGCTTCTGCAACCATTTTTTAAATTACTGAATACTAAATTATTATAGGTTTAAAGAAAGTTTTGAAATCAAGTAGCATATATCCTCCAACTTTGTTCTTCTTTTTCAAAATCATTTTCAATATTCTAGGTCCTTGACATTTTCATATAAATTTTAGAATTTTAGCATGTCATTTTCCCGTTAAGATTTTTAGTGATTGTTATAAAAAACATACCATTTCTCTAAATATTTTCAAATGTTTTAAATAGTGATTCAGATTTCTGTTTTCTTCATTTTCATTATGACTCATTGTTTTTAATTATAGCTTAATTTTGACAGGTAAAGCATTTGTCACTATCACTGTAAACACCAAGATCTCAATGATTCAGGCTTCAAAACAGCCAAAATTTTCCTTATGAAGGAGATCCATTTTCTCTATGCAGTGATTTCCAATTCGTGTTTTATATTGCCTCAGAGTGTCTCAAAAGCAGTCACAAAAATTTCAAGATAAAATTAATTTTGATTTATTTTATTTTTAAAAATAAACATATACCATAAATAATTTTAATTGGAGTTATGAATGTGATGCCCAGAAAATGGATTGTAACTCCCTTAAACACTAGTAGTGGTTATCTGAAGTTATTATAAAAAGGAAAGAAAAGAAAGGAAAAAGGAATTATTAGTATGACACCACTCAATGATTTCTTGTCTCTTTCAACTGGGATAAAAATAATAGGATATTTATAGAATTTAACTACACATTTATCCACAAAGATAATCCATGCACGCTGAATTATATAAACAGAATATGGAGCCAACTTCCTGATTATTATAAACATAAATATCACATTGTTTCCCAACTAAAAAATAGATTCATGGATGTAGGAAATATAGAGCTCCATATTTCAGGTGTCAATTCTTAACACTTTCCTTTAAGATTTTTCCAGCATTTTCAAACTATATTTTGCATATTGAGATGACAGCATCAGGTAAATTTTATTGTTTGCCATACTAAAATAGAAAAAAAAATCATAGATATATGATGTTTTAATGCCCTTTTACAGTTTCTAGGCATGGTCTTATATATGTTCTTGGTTTCACATGAACACATAGCAACATTAATCTTAGGGTTCCAAAAATCTATGAATTAAAGAGAAATGACTCAAACTGTCATATGTGGTAGGCACAAAGAAGTGGCATTCTCTTTCCAGAAATCATGAAAATGAAGTGAAATAGAATATTCAGATATCAGATACAAAAAGAAGTTGCATCACAGTGAGAAAAATTACTTTTGATTTTTTAAAGCATTATTTTAATATCACTATTTACACTTAAATAGCAGTATTTTCATCCTGTTTTATGCTTTAAAATAACAATGTTTTGAAAATAATCTAATTCACAAGAAAAAACATCCCACTAAAAACCAAGGAATATAAATTTGACCAAAATACTTTGGTGCTATTTTGATGCTTAATGTAGTGATTCTGTAAAGAACTCTTAATCCCTCTCAGAAGCAAAAAAAAAAAAAAACAAAAAACTCATTGAGGTTATAAAGTAATGAAAAAATATTTCCATTTTATTTATTTAAAAAGCCACATCACTGAAAGTTGGTTCTTTGAAAAGATTAACAAAATTGACAAACTATTGGTCAAACTGACAAAAGAAGACAGGAGAGGAAGCAAATAACACAAATGAGGATGAAATGGAGAACATTACCATAGACTTAACTGAAAAAAAAAAGGATCATAACAAATACTATGAAATACCATACTCCAACAAATATGAGAACCTAAAGGAAATGTGAAAATTTCTAGAAACACACTACCTACCTAAACTAACACAAGCTGAAATAGAAAATCTGAACAGACCAATAACAAGAGAAGAGATTGAAGAGATAAAAAAAAAAAAAAAAAAAACTCCCAGCAAAAACAAAAAACCCAGCCCAGGCAGCTTCATTGGAGAATTCCATCAAACATTCAGAGAAGAGGTCAAACCAGTACTACTCAAATTATTTCAGAGCATAGAAAAGGAAGGAATACTCCCTAATTCATTCTATGAAGCCAGCATAACTCTGATACCAAAGCCAGACAAAGATACCATAAAAAAAGAAAATTACAGACCAATATGTCCCTTGAACACAGATACAAAAATTCTTGACAAAATTCTAGCCAATAGAATTCAGCATCCTATCAAAAAAAAAAAAAAAAAACACAACCAAGTGTGATTTATAGCAGATATGCAAGGATGTTTCAACGTTAGAAAATCAATCAATGTAATCCATCAATCAATGTGATCATCTCAATCAACATAGAAAAGGCATTTGATAAAGTCTAACACCATTCCTGATTAAAAAAAAAAAAAACTCTCAATAGAAATAGAAAGGAAATTACTTAACATAATAAAGGGTAGGGTCGCTATGAGTCGGAATCGACTCAACAGGCAGCGAGTGGGTATACAATAACAACAGCCAACATCATTCTCAATAGAGAGAGGCTGAAAGCATTACTGCTGAAAGTGAGAGCAAGACAAGGATGCCCTTGATCACCACTCCTATTTAACACTGTCCTGGAAGCTACAGCAATAAGGCAAGAAAAAGAAATTAAGAGCATCCAGAAATTGGAAAGGAAGAAGTAAAACCATCTCTATTTACAAACAATATTATCCTATACATAGAGAACCCTAAAGATTCCACAAGAAAACTATTGTAACTAATAGAAAGAGTCAGCAGAGTAGCAGGATACAAGATCAACATACAAAAATCAGTTGGTTTCCCATACACCAACAGGGAGAACGTCAAAAAGGAAATCAGGAAAACAATATCATTTATAATAGCCCTAAAAAATATAAAATACTTAGGAATAAATCTAACAAGAGACGCAAAAGACATACAAAGAAAACTACAAAACTATTGCAAGAAACTAAAAGAGACCTACACAAATGGAAAACATACCATGCTCATGGATAGGAAGATTCAACATTGTGAAAATGTCATTCCTACCCAATGAGATCTACAGATATAATGCAATCCTGATGCAGATACAAACAACATTCTTTAATGAGGTGGAAAAACTAAGTCAACAACTTTATATGGAAAGAAAAGAGGCCCCAGATAAGGGGACCATTACTAAAAAAGAAAAGAAAAAAGTAGGAGGCCTCACACTGCCTGATTTCAGAATCTACTGTACAGCCACGGAAATCAAAATAGCCTGGTACTGATACAACCACAGACACACAGAACAAGGGAACAAAATTGAGAACCCAGATGTAAATCCATCCACCTAGAAATGTGACGAAGTCCCAAAGTTCACTTAACGGGGAAAAGACAGTCTTTTTAACAAATCATGCTGGCAAAATTGAATGTCCACCTGTGAAAAAAATGAAACGGGACCCATACCTCACACCATACACAAAAACTAACTCAAAATGCATCAAAGACCTAAATATAAAACCTAAAATAATAAAGATCAGGAAGAAAAAAATAGGGACACTAGGGGCCCTAATATATGGCATAAAGAGAATATAAACCATAACTAACAATGCACAAACACCAGAAGATAAACTAGGTAAGTGGGAGATCCTAAAAATTAAACACTTATGCCCATCTCAAGACTTCACCAAAAGAGTAAAAAGAGAACCTACAGACTGGGAAAGATTTTTTGGCTACAACATACCCAACAAAGGTCTAATTTCAAAATCTGTAGAATACTTCAACACCTCAACAACAAAAAGACAAATAACCCAATTTAAAAATGGGCTAAGGATATGAACAGACACTTCAACAAAGGAGATATTCAGGCAGCTAACAGACACGTGAGGAAATGCTTTAGAGAAATGAAAATCAAAATTACAATGAGATACTATCTTGCCCAGACATTACGGGCACTAATCAAAAAAAGAGAAAACAAATACAGGAGAGGTTACAGGGAGATTGGAACTCTAATGCAATGTTGGTGGGAATGAAAAATGGTATAGCCGCTATGAAAAATGATATGATGCTTCCTTAAAAAGCTAGAAATAGAAACGCCATATGATTCAGCAATCCGCCTAGGTATATATCCTAGAAAAATGAGAGCCACCACAGAAATATACATATGCATACTCATGTTCATCACAGCATTATTCACAATAGTAAAAAAGTGGAAAGAACCTAAGTGCCCATCAACAGATGAATATATTAACAAATTATGGTAAATACACACAATGGAATACCATGCAAAGAACAATGATGAATACACAAAACATCTCACAAAATGGATGAATCTGGAGTGTATCACGTTGAGTGTAATAAGTCAATCACAAAAGGACAAATATTGTATGAGACCACTGTTATAAACACTCAAGAAAAAGTTTATACACAGGAAAAAACAATTTTTGATAGTTACAAGGGAGGGGAGGGGTGGAGAGGGGAAATCACTAACTAGATAGCAGACAAGTGTTAACTTTGGTCAAGGGAAAGACAACACTCAATATAGGGGAAGTCAGCACAACTTGACCAAGGCACGTACAAACACCTTGAGGGATCGAGTTACTGGGGCTGAAGGAAGGCTGGAGATCATCGTCTCAGGGGGACAGCCTCCACCAACCTGAGCCCAGCACAACCAGATGGTGCACAGCTACCGCCACTGACTACTCTGACAGGGATCACGATAGAGGGCCTTGGACAGAGCAGGAGAAAATGTAGGAAAAAATTCAAATACACAGAAAAAGACCAGACTTACAGGTCTGAAAGAGACTGGAGGAACCTCCAAGACTATGTGGCCCCTGGACACTCTGCTAACTCAGAACTGAAGCCACTCTGTAAGCCACCTTTCAACCGAAGTTTAGACGGGCCTATAAAGGAAACAGTAACACACATAAGGAATGGGCTTTTTTAGTTCAATCAAGTGTACAAAACCAAATGGGCAACACCTGCACAAAAGTAAAGAGGAGAAGCCAGGAACACAGATACCACAAAACAATTTGTGTATAAAATTTTTGAATGAGAAACTAATTTGTGCTGGAAACTTTTACTTAAAATACATTTAAAAAAAATCCACATTGATGTTTCCAATATAAATTGATTATAAGAATATACATGAATATCATCAGTATTTCTCAAATTTTAGCGTACGTAAGAATCACCTAGAGGACACATTAAGACACAGATTGCTGAACCCCCCACTACCAGGGTTTTGGATTCAGTGGGTGTAGGTGGGACCTGAGAATGTGCGTGTCTAACAAATACCCAAGGAACGTTGCTGCTGCTGCTGCTTATCTGGGTTCACACATTGCGAACCACTCACATATACTGTTTACTGCATCTCTCTGAATAAAGGAATAATTTTACAGTGATATTAATTCAACTCATTGAGAAACAACATAGACCAAAGTTTTATTATAAAAACTATGCTTAAAAAATGAAATACGAGTGATACGTGAGTAGTAGTTATTTAGTCATTTTTACATGTAACTAATTACGGGGCTAAAAACGTTGACATTTTAATTTCAAGTACTTCTACATTTGTTTTGCAATATCTGTTGTCTAAAGGCATTTAAGTTGATTAAATAGCATTGCATTTTGAATAAGAAAGGAGTTTAGTAGCAGTAGTGTTATTTTTACATCCCATTTTATGTATTTTAGTTGATATGCTTCTACATGATAAATTTTGTGCATGGAATCTTTTCAAATCAATTTGATGCAGTGCTAGATGTTAATTGGAAACCCTGGTGGCATAGCGGTTAAGAGCTACCGCTGCTAACCAAAAGTTAGACAATTCCAATCTGCCAGGCACTCCTTGGTAACCTTATGGGGCAGTTCTTCTCTGCCCTATAGGTTCACTATAAGTTAGAATCGGCTCAACAGCAATGGGTTAGACATTAATTTTTACAAACCAGATAATATGTAATGTAGTCTTTGAAGTACATACTCTAAGAGCTGAGAACGAACAGAAAGGTATATGCATTTTGAAGTAGCCAAGAATAAAGTGAAAAATGAATAAAGGTCATCCCAAATTGGAACACCTCCTGTATTTACCAGTTACATGGAGTGCAAGATGACCTACAGAACAATGTCTCTTAGACCACGTATGGACTTTTCTATGACTTGGGCAGAAAACTGAAACTAAATGCGTGGTTTTTGTTTGTTGCTAATGATGACTAGTGTGCTTTATGTTCTAATCGAACTAGAATTGAACATATATCAGTCAATAAAGGGATAGTTACTAAGCTTGAGCCATAGAATCTCATGTTAATGAAGTGTTTTATATGAAATATATGGATTATGGGGCTTTTTTGTTTGTTTTTCATGTTTTGTTTTGTGTTTCATATATCGAAATCTCAGTATAGTTCTTATGAAAGGGTTAAAGATATAATGGTAACATATAAGGGGCAGATGAAAAAGTGGACATCTCAATTTCTTATCTCAACTATTGACAGCAACATAAGAATTCTCAATATTCAACAGAGGTTAGGGGTCATTTTGAGAGCAGAAAATATTTATTGCAAGGGGCAGCTAATTGTTTTCCCTGTAAACATATTTCTAAATTTATTATATAAGTGTGTGTCATAGATTGAATCGTGTCCCTCAAAAATAACTGTCAAATTGGCTAGGTCATGGCTCCCAACATTGTACGATAGTCTACCATTTTGTCATCTGATCCAATTTTCCTGTGTGTTGTAAATACTATCACCATGATGTAATGAGATACATTGGTGGCTGTCAAATTGATGAGATCTACAAGATTAGATAGCGTCTTAAACCAATCTCTTTTGAGATATAAAAGAGAGAAGCGAGCATAGAGACATGGCGGCCTCGTACCACCAAGAAAGCAGCTCCAGGAGCAGAATGCTTCCTTTGCACCTGAGATTCCTGCACTGAGATTTTCCCAGACCAAGGGAAGACTGATGACAAGGACCTTCCTTCCAGAGCTGACACAGAAAGAAAGCCTCCCCCTGGAGCTGATGCCCTGAATTTGGACTTGTAGCCTACTGGACTGTGAGAGAATAAATTTCTCTTTGTTGAAGCTATCCACTTGTGGTATTTCTGTTATAGTAGCTCTAGATGACTAAGACAGTCTGTAATTTGAGGTAACTCCTTTTATAAACATTAATTTATTAGCTTTGTAATCACACATTTTTCATAAGAATAAAGCTGATTTTATAAATAACTCACATTGGTAACCTACAGCTAACTTGACTTTTGGCAACAGTCAGCAGGAACCTTTAATAACAGTTTATTTTACAATCCTTTTTTGGTTGTCATAATTTGAATTTGTTTATTCCATTTCTTTTAAAAAAAAGTATATTATTGGAATCAAAGAAAAATAGCTCACAAATTTCAGGCTCACAAAATTGTGGAATTATGGTAAATATAAAGAGAGAAGTTTAGTTTCAATTGACTTGGTTTCTAGGGATGCAATAAAAACCAGGAACATCTTTCCTAACAAAGCAATTATACAAACCCTACGGTTTTAACTATGAGACACAATCTTAACATAAGCATCAGCCCTTTACTTTGAAATATCATCTGCTGGGGAAAGATGATTACCTTCGATGATTAGTAACTCTTTACATTCATTTGTAAGGTACAGCTAAAAAGTTACATAGCCTGCTTCAAAAAAATGAAATTATATTTAGGATATATTCTTTATCAAGTTTCCCAAAATGACAAAATATACTACATAAGAAAAAAGCATTGCTTGGAAGTAAATTGTTGCCTTCACATAGCTTACATTCCACTGAGGATGTGTCTTTATATTGGAGAGGAGGGGTGGGTGGAGGAGACAAGAAAATAAATAAAATATACTGGACGCTGGGTAATGAAAATCTCTGTCCTAGTTATTTAGTGCTGCAATACGAGAAATACCACAAGTGGATAGCTTTAACAAAAAGAAATTTATTCTCTCACAGTTTAGGAGGCTAGAAGTCCAAACTCAGGGTTCCAGCTCCAGGGGAAGGCTTTCTCTTTCTGCTGGCTCTGGGGGAAGGTCCTTGTTATCAATCTGTCCCTTGTCTAGGAGGTTCTCAGTGCAGGGACCCCGGGGTCCAAAGGAAGCGCTCTGCTCCTGGCTCTTTCCTGGTGGTAGGAGGTCCCCCCGTCTCTCTGCTTACTTTTCTCTTTTATATCTCCAAAGAGATTACCTCAAAATACAACTTAATACTGTAGATTGAGTCCTGCCTCATTAACACAACTGCCTCATTAACATCATAGAGGCAGAATTTACAACACAGGAAAACCATATCCGATGACAAAATGGTAGACAATCACTCTGACACTAGTGGCTCTATCTTTCTGATGTAGGATACCAGAAAGTATATTTTAATCCCCACAGTAGGATCTTTATCTGAGTATCTTCTGGGAGAAGGTAAGTTGGGGAATTGAAACTTATTTTTCCTCTGTCTTGACTACCTTCTCCGGGTAGATATTCTGCATCAGACAGTGGCTGGCCAATTAGGAAGCTACTGCTCCATGTACATATCAAGGAAGAAAGAATTTGTCTCTATGATTTGTTCCAGAGATCACCTCAA
The DNA here is from genome assembly GCF_030014295.1 of Loxodonta africana. Taxonomy (NCBI): domain Eukaryota; kingdom Metazoa; phylum Chordata; class Mammalia; order Proboscidea; family Elephantidae; genus Loxodonta; species Loxodonta africana. Next base: position 40,013,280 of record NC_087349.1, read on the forward strand.
CCTCTCTTCCTTGAAGCACTGGTTACTTAAGATAAAGCTATTCTTTGGGAAGAAGGTTTTTGTGTTCAACAGCTGATCTGAACTGGAGGTGGTATCTGGCTTGGTGTTCCTGACCACCTTCATTGCTCTATTACACTAAGAATGCCCCCAGCTTTCTAAGGTTCCTGGGAATCTTTAGAGTTTAAGGGGCAGCTTTCTGATTCATATGATCCTCCTTCAATCAGCAATCTTTGCCTCATTTTTTGTAAGCACCTTAACTTTATTTCTTAAACATCTAATACACCCCTTCCCCACGTCTGCAGAAATAATCTATCCTAATGTGACTTCAGTTGACTTAAATATGTCCTAGCTTCATCAGTCTAATATCAATGGCTTTCTACCAAGCTCAGGCTCTGCCACACTAACTCAAAGAGAAAAGAGGAGGTCTGAATGTCAGGATCTGCTGGATCCCCTGAGATAGTCTTTTTCGTGAGCTCTTAAAGATACAGAATGGAGAAGAAACACTGACTTTTTTTTTCCTCTTCAAGTTGGAACTGATTCTCATCTGTTGTTACGTGCTGTCAAGCCAACTCATAGCAACCCCATAGGACAGACTAGAACTGTCCCTTAGGGTCTCCCAGGAGCAGCAGGTGGATTTGAACTGCCGACCTTTTGGATAGCAGCCTGAGCTCTTAGCCACTGCACCACCAGGGCTCCATTTTGCCCATAGAATCCTTCAGTATTGCAATTCGAGGCTTGAATTTTTTTTTTTTTTTTTCCAGGTCTTTCAGCTTGAGAAATGCTGAGTGCATTCTTCCATTTTGATTTTCTAACTCCAGGTCTTTGCACATTTCATTAAATATTTTACTTTGTCTTCTAAAGCCGCTCTTTGAAATCTTCTGTTCAGCTGTTTTAGTTCATCATTTCTTCCATTTGCTTTAGCTACTCTACATTCGAGAGCAAATTTCAGAGTCTCTTCTGACATCCATCTTAGTTTTTTCTTTCTTTCCTGTCTTTTCAATGACCTTTTGCTCTCTTCATGTATGATGTCCTTGATGTTTTCCGACAACTCATCTGGTCTTCAGTCATTAGTGTTCAATGTGTCAAATCTATTCTTAAGATGGTCTCCAAATTCAGGTAGGATATATTCAAGACTGTATTTTAGTTCTCATGGACTCATTTTAATTTTCTTCAGCTTCAAGTTGAACTTGCATATGAGTAATTGATGGTCTGTTCTGTAGTCAGCCCCTGGCCTTGTTCTGACAGATGATACATTACTGACATCTACCAATTTTCCTAGACTCGTACTTCATACATTCCATATCCTGATTATTAATGGATATTTGTAGCTGCTTCTCATTTTGAGTTGTGCCACATTAGCAAATAAAGGCACCAAAAGCTTTATTCCATCCATGTAATTAAGATCAACTCTACTTTGAGGAGGCAGTTTTCCCCAGTCATATTTTGCGTGCCTTCCAACCTCAGGGGTTCATCTTCTGCCACTATACCAGACATGTTCAGCTGCTATTCACAAAGTTTTCACTGGCCAATTTTTTTAGAAGTCTATCACCAGATCCTTCTTCCTAGTCTGTCTTAATCTGGAAGCTCTACTGAAACCTGTCCACCATGAGTGACCCTGCTAGTATTTGAAATACTCATGGCATAGCTTCCAGCATCACAGAACATGCAAGCTACCACAGCCCCACAAACTGACAGATGAGTGGTGAGATTCTCACCTAAGTTATCTAAAATAAAATATTTCTCCAACACAAGCATTATGAATCCATACCCTTCTTCATAGACATTAATATTTTCTTTCAGGAATTTTCTCAGCACAAATGCAAAAAAAAGCACAATTTTTATTATTTCTTAAGACTAGTGCCCTAGTCATTTTTTTCCAGTAATTCTTCATTCAACAAATATGTAACAAAGCTCCATCAATTTGCCCTACACTATTCAATACATGGAAACCCTGTGGCATAGTGGTTAACCAAAAGGTCAGCAGTTTCAATCCACCAGGCACTCCTTAGAAACCCTATAGGGCAATTCTAGTCTGTCCTTAGGGTCACTATGGGTCAGAATCGACTCGACAGCAATGGGTATGGTTTGGTGATTTTTTGGGTATTCAATGCACTGTCCTTGGCACTTGAGAAGTAACACTCTGTTGATATGATCTTTTATATTAAGATAGTAATTCTTCCTCTCTATCTTGAAAAATTTCACACACACAAAAATTATACATTAACTTGGCAATGAGGAATATCCAGTCCAAATTATTTTTTTCCTAATTTCTAGGGAAAATGGGACATATTCCTTCCCTAATCACTAGGAAAAGAGGGGAATATTTTCTTTGCCTCAGTCCTATATGCCATACTAGTACTTCCATGGAAACTGTGTGGCACAGTAGTTAAGAGCTCGGCTGCTAACCAAAAGATCGGCAGTTTGAATCCACCAACCACACCTTGGAAATCCTGTGGGGCAATTCCACTCTGTCCTAATCAACTCAACAATGGTTTAGTTTTTGGTGTTTTAGCATTTCCAACCTTAGCTACCTATTTGACTTTGTAGTCATTATATATTCCTTATGTTTAATTATGAAGGGGCCCTGGTGGCATGGTGGTTAACACCCTCAGTTGCTAAAAAGTCAGCAGTTCGAACCCACCAGCTACTCTTCGGGAGAAACATGTGGTAGTCTGCTACCATAAAGATTTACAGCCTTGGAAACCCTATGGGATCACAGTGAGAGGGGTTGGTAACTCTACCTAATGTATTTCTTAGTATAATGATGTTTCATAGAACTTTAATTCAGCAAGATTTCGGAAAAAAAAAAATCTACCGGTAAAATGTTTGTGAAATGCTGCTTACTGTGCCTTTTAACTTCGAAATTCACACCGACATATAAAATGAGTCTGTGACTAAAGGAATCTGCTTACCATTGTTTAAGCTGGAGTCTTCTAAACTTATTCTGACATGGAATCTGTCTATTTTTTTCCACATAATCTTCATTGACATCCCTCTGTAATCTGTTTCATGGAAAATGTTTCGGAAAATAGCAGTTATAAGAAAACTAAAGGAAGTATTTAGGTTCACTTTAGAAAAAAATTTTTTTTCTTTTCTTATCACAGAAAAATGTTATCAGATTGGAGAAAATATGAGTCCCCTGAAGGATAAACAGATAGTGTCTAAAGGTTTACTTTTGCTTTCAGGAATTTTCTCAGCACATCTACAAAAATTTTCCTATGGATATGTGTTTAGACAATCTAGAAATTTCAGAGATTGACTGTATTTCTATTTGAGCTTGTAGACATTATATATCCCTTATGTTTCATTATGGATGAGCCCTGGTGGTATAGTGGTTAAGCACTCAGCTTAACCAAAAGGTCGGCAGTTTGAACCCACCAGCTGCTCTGTAGAAGAAACACAAGCAGTCTGTTTCCATAAAGATTGACAACCTTGGAAACCAGTTCTACTCTGTCCTATAGGGCCACTATGAGTTGGAATTGACTGCAGTGGGTTTGGTTTTGGTGTGTTTAATTAAATTTAATTATCATCAAATCTCTAGCAAATACGTTTAATCTTCCAACGTTTTTGTTTTACAGAGAATTCAGTTTATGGTTCGGTAAACAAGGTTACAGCTCAGCCATGGATTCCCAAGATCAACTAGCCAACAAGTTATCAAATTATGCATCTACATAATTACAAAAAGTTTGCATTTTTTTTGTAGCAATTAACACTGCTCTACAATAGAAAACACAGCACAATTATTCATTTAAAAATTGAGTTATATTCTTTTTTTCAATCTTTCTTCCTTCAGAATCCCGTGATTTATTAATAAAAAAAAAATTTATTCCCCTGTATCTGCATACCATCTCCACTTAATTGAAATAAAAAGTATGTAAAAATAAATTCTATCACCATACAGCTATTGTTAATATTTATAACAAGCTCTGTATTAAATCATATTCAGAATATTTAAAAGGGTGCATTTCATCATATGGAGCCCAATACATCCAAGTGTGACTTTTGGCTAAGTTGTTAATAAAGAGGCAGTTTAGCCTGAGTTAATTATACTTATGATGTCTTTGGTAAATAATAATGATAGCTTTAGCGCTCTATCATCATTACGATGTAAACAGTTCTTATAAAGTGCTTTGAATTATAATCGTATCAAACTGATAAACTCAGTTTTTAGCTGATCACCAACTCTCTGGAAGTTTAAGGAAATAGAGCTTCTTTCTTCCTTCCTTTCAGCTCTGTGCCCACTGCACTCACACTTAGCTAACTGAGGGAGCTCAAAGCTACCATCGCAGTCATTCACCACCACCACCACCCCCCCCCAAACAAAGGAGAATGAGGTGACTGGATTATTTTCCCTATGAACTAATATAAAAAACAAAGAAACAGGAATATTTTAAGTTTCATTGTTGGTGACTCAGTCTTCCAAATACATAAGCCCCAAACTTATATTTGTGAATCACAATAATAGTATGCTGAATTAATTTACTAAGTGGGATAGATCTCCTTGGAACATAAATGCTTATACTTGTAGTAATCAACAAAATCCTTACTACAAGAATGTATGTTTGAAACAATAACCCATTGCCATCAAGTTGATTTCAACTCATAGGGACCCTATAGGACAGAATACAACTGCCCTATATAGTTTCCTTTTATATAGTTTCCAAGTAGCACCTGGTGGATTAGAACTGGCAACCTTTTGGTTAGCAGCTGTAGCTCTAAACCACTATGCCATCAGGGTTTTGCAATGGTAGTGTGTCTGACTCCACATCAGAAGGCTGCATGTTCGAATCGAATTGAAACAATACAAGATTAAAAATTAAGCTAAGGAGACATACAGTAAACTTGTTCTGTGGTTACAATACAGGAATATAAAAAGAAGTTACTGCCAAAGAATCAAATATTCATGATGTAATCAATGTCCTTGAATTGTACATATAGAAATTGTTGAATTAGTATATGCCCTGCTATGTATATTCTCAACAAAAAAAAAATAAAATTAATTATAAAAAATGTCTACAGAATTCTAGATTTTATTTTTAGGCTTTTTTTAATAGAAACTATTTATTTTTTAACATATCCATCAGTCCAACAAATATTTGAAAACCCTGGTGGCACAGTGATTAAGTGCTACAGCTGCTAACCAAAAAGTCAGCATTTCAAATCCACCAGGTGCTCCCTGGAAACTCTATAGGGCAGTTCTACTCTGTCCTATAGGGTCGCTATGAGTTGGAATCGACTTAACGGCAAAGGGTTTGGTCTGTGTTTTGTTTTGTTTTGTTTTTAATGACCCTGTTTTCTCTTTATTGTCATTCCTATTTGCCCTGTAGATTTCAAATATTCATAACCAAGGGTAATTTGGACAGATATTGCTTAAAAGACATGCAGTAACATGATAAAAGTCACAATTTTGTATTTCCCTTTAGGATTGGTCCAAATAAAGTATAATGCTATGCATCTTTCAAGACTTAGACGAAGGTTTACATTCTCCTTTGAGGAAAATTAAAGCTTCTCTACTTTATAGTTTATAAAAGGTAGGAAGTGGCCATTTCTAACCTGAGTAGCACAGTGAAAGTTATACATCAAATTGACAGGAGGATGCTTCCAGACACTAATAGATTTAGAAACTTGATATTTGCCCCCACATGACATGGTGAGCTCTGCTGACTGGACATGGCCACTGGGTCCTGGTAGCCTACTTTGGTCTTAGTCAGAACCCACTTGATATCAGACACATTTGTCATAAACAGAGGTGTATAAGCAGTTTATCTGTTGATAAAGATGAGTTGAATCTAGATAACACACAGGGAAATGATAAGAAAGAAAGGTGGGTACTAATGTTTTGGTATCTTTGCAGTAGTATGATCTTGAGGACAAACTCTCTTCTACTCAAACAAGATCAAGAAAAATTAATAATTCCTGCTGTAAACTAGCTCCCAAATGTTGAGGAAGTAGCATGCTGATGATTACTAAATTGACATTTTCTACTGATTCAGCCTTAGTTGTTTGCAATACAAAATGCACGCCTCTGCTGCCGTCCTTATGTCATTGATAACTTTACAATATCAACTATCTTTTTTTTTTAATGAAAAGGAAGAATTTGTTAAGTTAGGGAACAATAAAACTAGAATTATTGTGTCTCCTTTATTTTCAGAGAAGCAAACTCTTATCTATCCCTGCCTGCTTGCTGGCCTGCCTTCCTCTCATTCTCCGTTCCTGTCTTTTTCCTTCCTTCCCTCCCTCTCTTCTTCTTTGCTTCCTTTCATACTTAATAATGCTGACCATTGAGGCATTTCCTACGTGCCAGATGATAATCTCTACACTCAATGGTAAAACTGAAACAAAAAAATGAAACACATTCCCACTGAGTCTAATTGCAACTCATAGCAACCCTATAGCACAAAGCAGAACTGCCCCACAGGGTTGCCAAGGCTTTAAATCTCGATGGAAGCCCATTGTCACATCTTTCTCCCACAGAGCGGTCGGTGGATTTTAACTGCTGACCTTTTGGTTAGCAGTCGAGTGCTCAGTCACTACGCCACCAAGGCTCCCCCCTAAATGGTTAAACATAGGGCTTAACTCTAGTGGAGGAAGGCTGACCATGACCAAATGAATTCACTGGTAATGTTTCAGATAATGACGAGTGCTGTGATGAAACCTAAAACAGGCCGAAGGGGACAGAGAGTGCTTCTGGCTTGGGGACAGATACATGCTATATTTTAAAGGACCTGTTGCCATCGAGTTTATAGTGGTTAGAAAAGTCCTCTCTGACAAGGTGATATTTGAGCAACAGCTTGCAAAAGGTTGGTGAACTGCATAGCTCTCAAGATGAAGAGCATCTAAAGCAAAGGGAACAACAGGTACAAAGGCTTTGAGGCAGGACAATGGTTATTTCATTCAACTTTCAAGGCATAAAAAGCCTGTTGTCGTTTGGTGCCATCAACTTAATTCCGACTCATAGTGATCTCATGTGACAGAGCAGAACTGCCTGTTGCCTTTTCTAGGCTGTAATCCTTACAAGAGGTCACCTGATCTTTCTCCCTCAGAGCCACTGAGTGGGTTCGAACTGTCAAACTTTCAATTAGCAGCAGAGTTTAACTGTTGTGCCACCAAGGCTCCTTACAATGAGCCTGCACAAGTATGAAATTGGGAGGCGATCAGAGAGCTGGTAGTGTAGTCTTTGAAAACATATAGCACTTCGCATTTTACTTGCAGAGGTGGGAAGCGCTGCTGGGTTTTGGGCAGTGAGTGACATGATCTGGCTTACACTGTGAAATGATTGCTGAGGCCGCTGAGTGGAGAGCAGACAGCACTGCTCCGAAGAGCATCGACAGAGCAATACAAAGAAAAAAACCGTTTCCTAGAATCAGAGAATTTACAGGATATGTAATGGAGGGGAAAATTCAAAGTTCTTTTTCCATTGTATATTACATTTGCCTTGCCATATGAAAGAAATTCCTCATGTATTATTAAAGAGTAGGATCTTAGATTTCCCTCAAGTTTCTTGTGCCCAGAGGGGAAATCTCAGGTGAACAGCATCCCTAAAAAAATCTGCCTTCACTGAGTGTCGTCCTGGTCGTGTGTGTTGCACGGTTCTTTACACTCTGACTGTGGTCATTCTCTATCTGCTCTGCCCCGTTCCTGCACTTTTGCTCCTTCTACTCCTCTCCCTACCCTAGCGGAGCTGCTTCCAGCCTATATCTAGATGCATTATTTTATTTATTTATTTATTTCCTGCTCCTCATTGCATGACTTGCCTCTCATCCTTGGGGAGCTTTCACTTTACTCTGGTCCTGCTTCTGGCATCCACCTAGAAAATTGCTTTGTAGGAAGGGCTTTCCAGCTGCCTGTTTTAGAAACACTTTCTTTTCGAAAGAATGAAATAAAATAAAAATACATGCCCAGAGGTAATGAAGTCCACATCTCTTGTTCTTCTGAATTCATATAAAAGTAACCACTAAAAGTACCTAGTAACTTATATGATATCAAGGGATCATTCACCTCAGTGAATTCTAGATTGGCAAAGTAGTCTTGATGCCTATACCTGACATATGAGGGTAACTTAAACCCCAAGAGGCCATGAATGGAAATATCTCTTTTTATCCTACTAAAGAGGAATCAACTCGATGGCAGTGAGTTTTCTCTCTTTTTTTTTTTTTTAATAAAGGATAAACATAACTGTGATCTACAACCCTAAGAGAAGCCACCCTTTTCTACAGTGAGAGATTTTAGACTTATACCACACCTTGGGAGCTTGGAAGACAGGTGTGTGTATATGAAGGTGGATGCCATTAAGAGCAGTAAGCACTGGGTCAGACAGAGCTCTATTCCATATGATTTGTGTCATTTATTTCCTCTAGATCTTGGCTTTTCAAACTCAGTGCTAACGTCTATTTGCAATGAACAACACTTACTCCAGTTGCTAATCATTTCTGCATTCTGAAATAAAATGATTTTTCTTTACAGTCAAAAGGGTAGATGATATTCTGGTACACTGCTGTTAGATTTTGTTCTTAACACATACGCACAGAATACATAGCACTGAGTACTCAACATATTCAAAGGGAAATAAGGAAGATACAGACTGGGTCTCAATTTCTACATTTTACCTATTATTCATAGATACAAAGCTGTATGTTTTTCTGGTCTTGTTTTAGTACCTAAATTTTATACAGCACTTAAGATGCTTATATTTGCTTACAAAAATTTTCTAGCCAATTGTATCTATTAAAGAAGGACATTTATCTTAGCAAAATCTCCTTCCTAATTGAAAAGACAAGATGTATCCCTTATCTGAAAAACAAAAAAAGTTTTTTAGAGAATTATTAATGGATAACTTCTCCATGTACGGAACTTCTTCACTCCTTTTGTCCAGATTATAGAACATCTTTATTGATATTTGCCTATTTCTGTGTCTATCCTTTTTAACAAGTCTGGGAGCTGCCAGCAAGTAGTGGTCAGAGATTACATATCTTTTTATATCTCAGTGACCTAGGAAGCGGTTCTCAAGTGGGTGTGATTTTGTCCCCAACGTCTGGAAACACTGTTACAATTGGAGGTTTCCACCGGCAAGTAGGTAGAGGACAGGGATGCTGCTAAACATTCTACAATGCACAGGAAATTTCCCTACAACAATTAAGTATCAGATTCCATTGTCAATAGTGCTGAGATTGAGAAACCCTGCACTAGAGTGAGCTGAATTCTCATTAGTTCTTAAAAAACAAAATACATTGCCATCGAGTTCATTATGACTCATAGCAAATCTATATGACAGAACAGAACTGCCCCACAGGGTTTCCAAGGAACAGCTGATGGATTCTAACTGTCTACCTTTTGGGTAGCACCCAAATGCTTAATGGCTATGTCACCAGGGTTCTTTAGTTCTAATAGCTCTCTTAAAATTTCTAGGTAGACATTTGTTTGACCTATAAATAATTAAAAATACTGTATCTTTTTCTATAAACTTTATACTTCTGGGTATTTGGAGCCCTGGTGGTGCAGTGGTTAAGAGCTTGACTGATAACCAAAAGGTCAACAGTTCGAATCTACAAGCCACTCCTTGGAAACCCTATGAGGCAGTTCTACTCTGTCCTATAGGGTCACTATGGTTGGAATCAACCTGATAGCAAATGGTTTGGTTTTTTGGGTTTGGGTATTTGGAAGAGAGAGGGTGTGGCTGTTGGGAATCTCCAGTAAAAGTTGAAAAAGAGCAGAGATAGGTAACACCCTTGCAGTAGAAGATACCATTGGTTGTTGAATCAAACCCCCTCTTCCTTTCTGCTCTACTAGGGTTGTCATCTGATACCGCCTGGTCAAAAGAGATGTAAGAAGATTTTTGTGGGATTCTGGTGAAGCACTGCCTTGTCATTTGCCCTGCTGGAATGTAGATGTTATTGCCAGAGGTACAGCGGCCATAAGATAATGCCAAGTACCTTGTAGACACTTGTACTCCCGCTATTTTGTCTTCAAGTCTTGAATCACTATGGGCATGTGTTCAAAACACCTTAGTACAAGGAGGCTCCAAAATGTGCTTGTGATGGGGGCCTTAAATGAGCTGACCAGGTGGTCAGCTAATATTCTAATATTCTAGCCTTAACTGTTGAAGCCCCACTCCCCCAACGGCTGAACCAGGCTCCACCAAAACCAAAAGCTGATATGTAAATATGTCTTGCCTCAAAACAACTCACAGTGCATGGTACTGATTATTATTTATATTTAATTAAATTAATACATTCCATAGCATTGGTCAGTAGTTCTAGAGATAAGAACACAATCATTCTACATCAGTTGAAATTAATTTTTTTTTTTTTTTAATGTATGTTCACCATTAGATATGATATTTGCTATAGGTTTTTGGTAGATGTTTTCAAGTTAAGGAAGTTCCTATCTACTTCTAGTTTTTAAGGGATTTTATTACTAGTGTAGAATTACATCAAATGCTTTTCTATAAGTTTTGAGAGAATTTTGTTATTTTTCTTTAATCTGGTGAATCATTCACCAGATTAAAGAAAAAAGTAACATAAAATCCTCTAAAAAATTATATCCTAAATGTTTGAGGCATAAAAATGAGTTCCCTTACCATGTTTACCTAAAAATTTTTTCCTTCACGTCAGCTAAACAGTGGGTCTAATTGTACAACTGAACTGTCTTCACAAAAACACACTTAAAATCAAATTCTTATATTTAAGATTCACTCGAGGAACTTAAAGAGAATAAAAATACCTGGCAAATATACAGTTTAAGCCTACAGAAGATGTTCTTGTGCATTGGTTCTTTTTTTTGCCAAATTCCATGAAATGTTAAAATTTATATAATAAGGGAAAACCTGCTGGTGTAGTGGTTAAGAGCTACAGCTGCTAACCAAAAAGTCAGCAGTCCAAATCCATCAGGTGCTCCTTGGAAACCATATGGGGCAGTTCTACTCTGTCCTATAGGGCTGCTATGAGTCGGGACCAACTCAACAGCAACAGGTTTGGTTTTGGGTTATAGAGAGTAAATTGAATGGGGAAATATTTAGCAGTCAGGTATCTCAACATTTTGGTCTGAAATTTAAGATCTGTTTGATTAAATCAAATACATAAAACAGACTATATATAAACAATTTTAAATATGAAATATTATTTAAAAAACATTTACAATAGAAGCTAACTCAAATTCATGCCACTATTCCAGCAGTGAAAATTCAATGTTTTCTTTTTATTGGAAACATAATAGTTATAACTACATTTGTACAGTCCATACTCAAGGAAAATGTGGTGAATAAATCAATGAAGCTCAGCCTGTGTCCTCATAATTCATTGAATTAAATGCCATGATTTTCTCCACCAGACTCCACATAAAATTGGAACCTAATTTCATCAGAAACATTTACAGATCCATCTAGCTAATTCATTTAATAATGAAAACTGGATTATACCTCAACAATGGCATTGGAGGAATGTAAACTTTAGGATCGCTAAACAAATGACAACATTCGCAAGTAACAAGTATTGACTTGCTGTCAGGTAGCAATCGCAGAAATGGCTGGGAAACAATATACTAAGTGGTTGTAGAAACACTGAGCTATTACACTTTCATGATGACATGAGAAATTGATAACAAGCCAAAATGATCCTTTAAACTGGTACAACAAAGGCTCATTTATCCAATACCCATCTGTCCAAATTTCTAATTGTTCAAAATGTCACCTTCTAAACCACAGAATCTTGTCCCTGCCATTTATTAGCTTCTGACCCTGAGCAAATTACATAATCTGCATCTTCATTTCCTCATCTATAAAATGCAGATAATAATAGTACCTCTTCATAGGTATTTTTTTTTTTTTTTATGAGGAACAAATATATATATATGTGAGCCCTGGTGGCATAGTAGTTAAAAGCTCAGCTGCTAACCAAAATGTCGGCAGTCTGAATCTACCAGCTGCTCCTTGGAAAACTATGGGGCAGTTCTACTCTGTCCTATAGGGTCACTATGAGTTGGAACTGACTGGACAACAATGGGTTTGGTTTGGTGTATGGACAGACAGATAGGTAGGTAGGTAGGTACATAGAATTGAGAACAGCATCTACCACATAGTAAGAGGTATTTAAGTGTTGTTGTCCTGTTGTCCTGCGCCGTCGAGACGATACGACTCATAGTGACCCTAAAGGACAGAGTACAACTGGTCCATAGGGTTTCCAAGGAGCACCTGGTGGATTCGAACTGCCCACCTTCTGGTTAGTAGCCTGAGCTCTTAACCACTTCGCCACCATGTAAGTGTTACCTACTATTATTTATTCCCTCACAAAACTGTATGTGGTATGGACTGGATTTCTGGTGGAGTAAAATTACATGTATAAGCGTTGTATAGGTAGACTGATGGAGGGCTGCTCAGGCCAGATATTACTGAGAATGATCATCTTTCATTTAATGATTTGTCTAATAAAAATATCATTTTTAAAGCTCTTTCTATCCAAGTTATCATATTAAACTCTCTGAGTCTTTTGTGAAATGGTGGGTGTTAAAGGTTTCTTTTCTAAGCTGTTGCAAAGATTAAGTAGAATGATATAAGTAAAAAGATTCCTGCAATTCTTATCATAGAAAGTGATTTGAAAATGATGTATTTAAATTCCTATTAATATAAATAAATGATTTAATACAGTGAAACCTGTAAGAGCTGGAACTCCATGGGACTGCCTTGTTTTTCCAGGTCTCACAAGTTTTCTGCCTTTGACAGGGTCAGTCTTACCACTTTTCTATCACTGTCTACAAGTTGAAAATATGAGTTTTCCTTCTCTGACAGGCTTCTGCCTTACACGGTTTCTGGCTTTTGAAGGTTTTACTATAAATTAATAAAAAGGAATGGACAGATCTTCCTTATAAAATTCCAAATAATACTTGCAGATATTATTCCTTCCTCCTAAATGTGGAGCTTAATTCCCTTTCCTTCTTGAGTATAAGCAAGGATTAGTGAATTTATTCCAAAGAATAGAGCATGAAAAGAGAAAAGTGGTAACTTTACAGTGGGTGTCATGGATTGAATTACGCCCACCCAAAAATGTGTGTATCAACTTGGTTAGGCCATGATTCCCAGTACTCTGTGGTTATCCTCCATTTTGTAATTGTAATTTTATGTTGAGAGGATTAGGTGGGATTGTAACACCACCCTTACTCAGGCCACCTCCCTGATCCAATGTAAAGGAAGTTTCCCTGGGGTGTGGCCTACACCACCTTTTATCCCTTAAGAGATAAAAGGAAAGGGAAGCAAGCCGAGAGTTGGGAACCTCTAATCATCAAGAAAGCAGAGCCAGGAGGACAGCACATCCTTTGGATCTGAGGTTCCTGCCCTGAGATGCTCCCAGACCAAGGGAAGACTGATGATAAGGACCTTCCTCCAGAGCCGACAGAGAGAGCCTTCCCCTGGAGCCAGCACCCTGAATTCAGACTTCTAGCCTACTGGACTGTGGGAGAATAAACTTGTCTTTGTTAAAGCCGTCTAGTTGTGGTATTTCTGTTCTAGCAGCACCAGATGACTAAGACAGTGGGCAAGTGTACATTCATCTCATATAGGGTCGCTATGAGTTGGAATCCACTCTGGGGCAATAGTTTGTTTTTTGATTTTTTATGTATACGTTACAAAGTGATGAAGGTTAACATCGACAGCGATGTCAGGTGAGTGTCAGGTACACCTTGATATGATGGAATGAAAAGGCCATTTCGTTTCAGTGGTGTCATTTCCCAAACCCGTAACTCCAGTCAAATCATGAGAAAAACATCAGATAAACCCAAATTGAGGGACATTCTATAAAATTCCTGACTAGTACTACTCAAAACTTTCAAGTCATTAAACAAAAAAACAAGGAAAGATTGAGAAACTGTCAGAGATCAAGGAGATGTAACCACTAAATGTAATGCATCCAGAATTGAATGCTGGAACCAAAAATAAAGGCATTAACAGAAAAACTGGTGAAAATGGAGTAAAACCTGGTCTTTAGGTAATTATAATGTACCACTTTTGGCTTCTGAGTTTTGAAAAATGGAGCACAATCATGTAAAACGGTGATATCAGAAGAAACTGAAGTCTGTAACTTTATCACTGCTTCTTTCTTCCTTTTACTGTGGAAGGTAATTTAGGATTAACACTTAATCCTGATCCAGCCACCAGACTTTTCTGCAGTTTTTAGTCCACTTTCTCCTTCTTGCTCCACTAAATCCTTCCACCTGTGGGCAGGACAGGGGTGATTGGAATGGTGGATAAACATTTAGACTTTGGAGTCAGAGAAATAAGGTTTAAAAACCCTGTTATGCCTTCCACTAAATGAAAAAATGTTGGGCAGGTATAGAACCTATGTGGATTAATCAATATTAATTTTTCTTTCCTTCCCCTTAGCTTACACATATACTCAGATCCATTCTCATATAACCTTCATTGTCCCTGTCTGCTCCTCCTGAGGCTTTTGCTGAGAACAATTTTCAGAGATGGTATGCTGCCTGCATGCATTTCCTCTCTACACCTTCATCCTCAACCCCCAGTGGATGGCATTCACTTTTGCTGATCCCTTATATGATTCCAAAAAAGTGATTAGTGCTTTCCTTTTTCAAACAAAGGCTACTTTTCAGTTCGGATTGTGTTTATTCTGAGACTTTTTATTTGCTTATTTATTGCTATTTTTGTTTTGATTTGTTCTAATACGTAAATAGCTTTAGTCCCTAAATCCTTTAGCAAAAGAATGCCCTTATTTCTTGTTGCATAAAACATGTCTTAAAACAGGTTCAGTAAATCCATCTGACCTCAATTGATTATCCAGTGCAATTTAGAGTTAGCCAGGCACAAACTATGATTCTTTAAGAAAAACCAAGCATCTTGTTTTGAAATAATTTAATTCCTGGGTTATGTATTCAATTAGTTATTCTAGCAATATACTGAGATTCAATGAAAGCAAATTCTTTAGCTCAGTAAAAAGACATAGAAAGGCTTAAGATCTCATCTTACTGACTCAGCAGGTCATTATTGTTTCATTTTTGGATATAAACACATTAATGCAAAGTACACTGGAAGTGCTCTACTTGAGGATTAGGTTGACACTGAAATTAGTCGGCTGTCTCCTTCGAAGCAAAGGTAAACACCAATCAAAAATGTTTTGAAATAACCTTAATAGTGATGTTACATTTATGAGAATCACTCTTAAACAGATTAACTGCCCCCCCCCCCAAAAAAAGGCAAAGGCAAGTGAAAGTCATTAGGAAAGAAGGTTATTTTTCATTTTAAAAGCTGAGAATATTAAATAGCATCTAAAGTGAGATTTTTAGCATTGGTCATGTTTATGGAATTTTTGTCAATGTAAGTCATTGAAATGAAACAAGAGAGAGGATCTCTTTAAAAGATCCAACTTCCATATTGTAAGCAATTTGCCAACAACCTATGACCATCTATTCATGGTTTTTCCCTGTTATTTGAATATTAAATACTTCAAAATTATTAATAGCATGATCATTAGAAAAATCAAGGTTAAATATAAACATGACCATTCTCTTTGAACATTTTTTTTAACTTACTTCATAAGCTCATATCAATGTATAAGTGCTAAAATTAATCAAAAGTGTTATTTCCTGGTGGTTATTATTATTACTGGTGTAAGTATAGCCCTCTTCAAGGAGCCCTGGCGGTGGAACACTAAAGCTCTCCACTGCTAACTGAAAGGCTGGTGGTTCAAACCCACCTAGCAGCTCTGCTAGAGAACAAAGACCTGAAGATTTACTTCCGTAAAGATTACAGCCAAAAAAAAAAACCCTTGGGAAATTCCTACTCTATCACATTGGGGCCACTATGAGTTTGAATCAACTCAGTGTCACCCAGTAACAGCAACAGTCCCCTTCAAAGGGAACTAGCTCTTTTGCAAGCTTACTATGTGCCATTCACACCAGATTTTTTTTTTCTATTAGTATCTATGTAATTCTCTCAATATTCCTGTGTGGTAGCTATTATTAACTGCACTGAGAAAGGAGCCTATATCTTGACTTGTCCAAAGTCAAACATCTAGTATCAGCAGCCTTGAATTCAAATGAGGCTGGTGTAACTTTAGAGTCAATAAGTATACGATATATTCATTTGCTTTAGAAATGAGAAATCTGGAGGTTAGCTTGTGTGACAAGAAAAAAAAGAATTTACACTTCTCTTGCTCTACTAAGGAACAGTCTGCCTCTCTGCTCAATTTCTGTCTGTTCTTTGTTTAGAATTTGGGTGATGACTAACTGGGAAAACTGAGAGATAAAAAACAGCCTTTATTTTGTTTATATCGGAAAAGTGGAAAGCCACCGGTGGGATTTGTGGTTAAAGAGAGAACAGGGAGAAAGAGAGAAGAGAAAATTTGACTCACATCACGTACGGGAGGAATTTTCTGGGCATTTAGCAAGAGAAAAGAGAAAAGAGAAGTTTCTATTAGGCACCAAGAGAAAGAGTTAGGGAAATAGGATTATTTAAGAACTATTTTTTTGCATTAGGAAAATAAACTCCTTTTGTTGTTTTTCTCAAGAAACTGTATTTAAGGTCTAAATGATTTTAAGATTACTTTTAGATACAGGCTTCTTTTTTTTTAGACTACATCATTGGATAAAGAATAATTCATGTGGAGTCTTAGTTTTATTCCAATTACAATAGATACCTAAGTAGCAATAAGATGGAAATTTATATTTTTAAGTGGCCTTTACATTACAGCCAATACCTTCATCAATTAATAAGAGGAACAGAGCTCCAGTGGCACAGTGGTTAGGCACTCTGCTGCTAACCAGAAGGTTGGCAGTTCAAGCCCACCAGGTACTCTGCGGGAGAAAGATGTGACAGTCTGCTTCTGCAAAGATTACAGCCTTGGAAATCCTATGGGGTAGTTCTATTGTGTTCTATCAGGCCACTATGAGTTAGAATTGACTCAATGGCAATGGGTTTGTTTGTTTGTTTGTTTTTAATTAAGACCTTACTAAAAATGGCCTTAGTTCCAAAGAATGCCTCACTTAGGTCTTTTCCTGAAAGCTGGAGATTGCCTTTTCTCTTTGGAAAAGGGAGTTTGCAGCCAGCAAATCTTCTTCTAAGCCTTAGAAAGGGCAGATGTCTGGCAACTGATGACAGCAGTGTACAGCAAGCATGAAAGTGTCCTGTTAAACATTCAGATGGTAGGACAGCCATTTTTGAGGGTTTTTAAAGTTCTATCTGTAATGAGAAAATTTTCAGGAAGATGTTTTAACCTGGGGTCTAAAGTATAATAGGGTATCATCCTTCCAAATTATTTTTTGTGCATAAATTTGCAGTGAACTGACCCCAAAAGGAGCCCTGATGGCACAGTGGTTAAGCACTCAGCTGTTAACTGAAAGGTTGGTGGTTTGAACCTATAAACCCCTCTACGGGAGAAAGATGTGGCGGTCTGCTTCCATAAAGGTTTACTGCCTTGGAAGCCCTGTGGGATAGTTCTGCTGTATCCTACAGGGTTCGTATGAGTCAGAATTGATTCTGCAGCAATAGGTTTTATTAAGTTTGGTTAGGCTTGAACCTACCTAAAAACCTAACTCAGATGGTCCAATTGTGAGGCTGAGAATGCTGAGATTTGGTGTATCTAAAGGAGTCCATCTGGGCTGGTGAGTACCATACTACCTGTATTTGGTAATACGCCCTGTTCAAAACAATGCCCAGGACCCTCAAGGAGTTTTTATACATGATACATGAGTATTGCTTGTCCACCTAAGCAGCCTGAGGGACTAATGTACTCTCTCCTGGACTTTATACCTTATGACACCAACTGACTCCCTCCCCAGACTCCACTGTAGCAGACTGACTGAGGACCACCTTCCACTCTGCACCAAGGAATCACATTCAATCAGGCCGATTTCAATGATACATTAAATCAGGCAAGGCAGATATGCAGCAAAAGGTGATATGCTTCATCTTCACACTCTGTGCTGGAGTCTTTTCCATGCAAGTGACTGCCATCTGAATGTCCACGAGCTATTTCATTTTCATGGAATTCCATGCCCCTCATGTCTGACTTCTGTCTCTAAACTGTTTTTCAGGTTTTGGAGTATATACTTTACAGTCCTCAAGTGTTGATTCCACTTACCTAGTGTGCATGTAATAAGAGATATTCACGAGATTTTTGAAGATGTTCATTGCTAATAAGATAAAATATGAAAAGTTTAACCTGGCCTATTAGGGCATAAAACCTGCCTACCAGTCTCTGCGTTCCATCCATCAGGCCTTGTACTCCTTAACTCAATTATTCACACTCACCATGCTCCATCATGCCACAGATCTACATGTAGGCTGCTCCTTCTGATTGCAATATTTGTCTGCCCTCCATCCACCCATTTTCTAGAAACTTCTAATTATCTTTTGTACAATTTCCACAAAGCTGACTTTACTAGCACTCTAAACTAAGTTAGATTCTTCCCTTTTATGTGGTCTACTTACATCCCAAACATTTTCTTCATAGTAATCATGACAATTGTAATAACGTAATGAAATCTGTGCAGGTGTGCATTGTCCAGCAATGGGTTTTAAAGCAGGATTGGCATTTTAAATAAACTCATGGCTCTTAACAGCTCACTTTATACCTAAAGCAGAGCATCTAGAAACCTGTAGAGAGAATCCCTGACAAAATTCCTTTTGCACAGAGAATTTCTCCAGAGTATCCTTTCTTTGGACTGCAGTTCTCTTCAGAATTATCCATTTCTTTCCTTGATAGTATCTGGATTTTTTCTCAGTTATTTTTTCTCTGCTTGGCATTCAAATCTGGCTTTTTAAGAAGATGCTCTCTCCTGAATAATCCATTAGCATCGAGTTGATCCTGACTCATAGTGCCCCTGTAGGTTTCCAAGGAGAGGCTGGTGGATTTGAACTACTGACCCTTTTGGTTAGCAGCTGAGCTCTTAACCATTATGCCACCAGAGCTCCTTTCCTCCCTTGAGTGCTTCCTCTATTAACATACACCACACCCATTGCTGTCAAGTCAATTTGGACTCATAGCAACCCTACAGGACAGAGTAGAACTGACCCATAGGGTTTCCAAGGAGCAGCTGGTAGATTTGAACCATCGACCTTTTGGTTGGCAGCCTAGCTCTTAACCACTGGCCACCAGGTCTCTAACATGCACCACAGCCCATAGGCATTCCCTTTCTTTACTGCTTCCACCCCTAGCCCAGACCCCTGAGACCTCACATCTCTAGAAGTGGAGGTCAGACAATATTGATACATATGTTACCTCTTTCCACAAAGGCATTGAGACTAGAATTATTCAAGTTATGACTATACAGTGCTTAGGTAACAATAAAATAACGTAGATTTGAGTAAAAAAATATGAAGAAAGGTAAAAGAAAAATTAAAACCCTGAAAGGTTTTTTGGATAGGTTGGGTTGGAACAAACACTTGTCTAGTGCTTTGCTCTAAAAAAAAAAAAAAGAATCCCCAAATGTAAGAAAACATGGACTAAAATTCATGAGCCAGACTAGGATACGAAGGAAATAGATGGTAACTATCACTTGACAAAAATAGTTTAGAGACTCCATGGCATAGCAAAGGACTGCATTGAGGTGATCTGCCTTGGAAAGGGAACACTAATTTAGATGTTGGCTGGCTCCATGAGAAATGATGGGATTGGTACTGAAGAAGCCATAATAAGCAGCTCCTTGGAGAACATACAACTTATGAAAATGTTACATTCTGCAAGTGGGTCCCTGCTGGCTCCTCCTCAATCATGCTAACCTTCCTATCACTCTTCAGTTAGCAACGCCTGAACCTGCAACACACACATTCACTGCAGAGTTTTATACTATGTCTCAACGTGATCTGAAGGTTTGAAAAATGATTTGAAAATGACTCGATTCTATCAAGATCACAAAATATATACTTATTCCAGGTGTGGGAAGAGAAAATAGACTAACTTGCTTATTGTTTCCTAATTATTTTTCTTGATTGAAATAATAAATGTTATAACAACTATTAAACATTTCTGTTTCTCTGCAATTACGTCCAGGTGATAGAAAGAAGATTCTCTGTTAGGGGAGAGTAATGTTGTTTCCTATGATTACAGTGTATGGGGTACTGTCGTAATAATTCACAGTTTTTAATTCCATTATTTCTATATCTTCTAGGTGTACAGCTGAGTATTGTTTCAGATCATACACGTCTAAAGGGCAAGGGTTATACCACGTGCAGGTAAAGTTTTGCTGAATATAATTCAAAATTCGGTTGCAGCAGTAAGCCAACAGGGAACTGCCAGAAGTTCACACTGGATTCAGAGGAGGATGTAGAATAGGGAATACCACTGCAGATGTCAGAAGGATCTTGGCTAAAAGGAGAGACTATCAGAAAGATATTTACCTGTGTTTTACTGACTATTCAAAGGCATTGGACTGTGTGGAGCATAACAAATTATGGATAGCACTGCAAAGAATGAGAATTCCAGAATACCTGATTGTGCTCACATGGAACCTGTACATAGATTAAGAGGCAGTCATTCAAACAGAACGAGGGGATAATGAAAGGTTTAAAATCAGAGAAGGTACGTGTCAGTATTGTATCCTTTCACCATACTTACTCGATCTGTATGCTGAGCAAATAATCTGAGAAGCAGGACCGTATGAAGAAGAACACGGCATTAGGATTGGAGGGAGACAAATTAACAACCTGCAATATGCAGACGACACAACTTTGCTTGCTGAAAGCGAAAACTTGAAGCAGTTACTGATGAAGATCAAAGACCACAGCCCTCAGTACAGATTATACCTGAACATAAAGAAAAAAAAAAAAAAACCTAACTGGATCAATAAGCACTATCATGATAAACAGAGAAAATACTAAAGTGGTCAAGGATTTCATTTGACTTGGGTCCACAATCAACGCTCATGGAGGCAACAGTCAAGAAATCAAATGACATATTGCATTGGGCAAATCTGCTGCAAATGACCAATTCAAAGTTTTTTTTTGCTTTTTTTTTTTTAAAGCAAAGATGTTACCTTGAGGACTAAGGTGCCCCCCACCTAAACCGTGGTATTTTCAATTGCTTCATATGCATGCAAAAGCTGGACAATAAATAAAGAAGAATTGATGTCTTTGAATTATGGTGTTGGTGAAGAATATTGAATACACCACTGCCAGAAGATCAAACAAATCTGTCTTGGAAAAATAATAGCCAGAATGCTCCCTAGAAGTGAGGATGGTGACACTTTGCCTCACATACTTTCGACATGTTATCAGGAGAGACCAGTCCTTGGCACAGGACATCATGTTTGGTAAAGTAGAGGGTCAGTGAAAGAGGAAGACCCTCAATGAGATGGATTGACACAGTGGCTACAACAATGGGCTCAAACATAGCAAGGATTGGGAGGACAGTGCAGGAGCACGCAGTGTTTCCTTCTGTTGTACACAGAACTGAATCAACTGCACCTAACAACAACAACAACAAAAGAGCAAAGAATGTGTCGATACATATAAAATAAAATTGTTTGAAATAAAATTTAAACAGGTCAGAGTCAGTAACTTATTTATCAAAATGGATCCTAAAATGGTTTCTTAAAAACAAACAAAACTAAGTCAATTATACCATTTGATAAGTTTATTGCTTTCACCAACCACTACCTGCCACCCATCCATTGCCTCCTTGTCACATGTGGTTTTTCTTATAATTGGATTGGCTAGGAATAAAAACTGATTAAAAACTATTTCACACACCTATCTACTTCTCAGGACTTGATCTCAACCATGAAGTCATGTTGCATTTGAACTTGTTTTACTTTAAAGTCTGGTCCTTCTACGAATTGAGCATGAAAGTATTAATAGCTGAATATTGGTATTACTCTTCTAGGTTCCAGTTGACCCGTGTGTGTCTCTGTGTGTGTTTGCAGTCATGTGTACATGAAGGTGGAATAACAAAGTTGAAGGAAAAGTTTAGAATATTCTATAATTGAATTATGACAAGTAGCTACTGAATATAAGGCAGTTTTTAAAAAACTTTTGACAGCTTGATGAACTATAAGATGGTTGTTGTCCAGGGTACATTCAGCCACAACTTGTAGCTCAGAATTATCGAAAATTTCCAAGGCTCATCGATCCTAATAGTTGAGAGTTTCTTTTAATGCTACTCCATAATGCATGTAGGGCCAAAAAAATAAGAATAATAAAATTTTTAATTTATAATCATTCATTGCTCTGTACATGTCAGAAAGATTACCTTTTCTAAAGCATTTCATTATCTAGGTAACAAAGCCAAATTCTACAGTCTTATCGCCACATTTCTTTAGCTATTCTCTATGTATACATGAATTAAGGGACCAAAATAGAATCTGCTAACCTGTGTTAACCTAATGTGGGGAAAAGAAAAGAAATAACATATTTGCTTTTGCCTGAAGAATGACTAAAGTGTGGGGAGAAAACTGTTATATAATCTGGTTCATTCTACTCACTTAGGTTTTTTACTGTTATCATGGATAAATTTGAAACATCTAGTAACCCTATAATAGCAGGTTGTTATTGTTGTTAGGTGCCACGGAGTAGATTCTGACTCGTAGCAACCCTGTGTACAAGAGAACAAAGCACTACCCGGTCCTGCACCATCCTCACAATTTTCGTTATGTTTGAGCCCATTGTTGCAGCCACTGCGTCCGTCCACCTCATTGGGGCAAGTGAGCCCCAAAGTTCCTTTTATAAATAAATGGCTTTTCTACTGATATCAATCACAGTTGATTTCTGTTCATGAGATTAAGAGCCACAGCCAATATATTTGTGACTGGATAAAATAAAAACAAAGAGAGTGAGAAAGCTAGAGAGAGTGAAAGAATAAAGGCCCATTATTAAAAATATTACTAAGGCGCTTCCTACTTTTGGGGGGCATGATCCCATAAAAAATTAAAATTCATCACAGACAGGAATTTGAGGCAATATTACTCATACCTGGCAGTTGCAAACCTGAGGGCTCCATGCACTTGACGTACAAGTTCAGGAGATAAATAGCTGTGTGCTTCTATAGCCTTTTACTGAGTGTGCATTATTGCAATTATATTCTTCATTCTATTTTGCATTTTTGCTTGCTGAATAATGAAAAGTAAACTTTACAAATACACTTATTATATGAAATTTAAAGCAGACTTTATTTGCATGGGAAAGAAAACTGTAAAAATCAACACATATATATCGTAGCTCCAGGAAGGTCAGTCAGTAATTAAGAGATTAGCATTAAGCACTCCCTTGTGACTTGAAATACTTAAGACTACTTCAATTAGATCCTCTAATCTACAGTGTACAATACAAAGAATTCAGAAGACTCTAGATCTGGTTAAAATAACATAAATTAGAAGAGTTTGACCAAAGGATTGTTAAAAATCTATGAATTCTGAGGAATGTTTCAGAGTTCAAATCAGATTTGAATTTGAAACATTACTATCAATAGTATAACATTGTCAGCTAGCATGCAAATGGACCCTGCACTGATTTGCCTGAAGCCTTTGATCACTGTCTTCTCAGACACAGTTTCTGAAAATCTTTGTTCCAAGATTTTCTTTGTCACAAGAAAAAGACGTTTTGGGGGATCACAATAAGAGTTGTGAAAATTAGATTTGAAACTAAAGTGCACGTGACCCAAGTCTTGGTCTTTTTAGTCATCTCATACACATGAGGAAGGTGGACAATAAAAAAGACAGGCAGAAGAATCGATGCATTCAAATTGTGGTGTTGGCGGAAAATATGGAATTTAGCATGGACTGCCAGGAGAATGAACAAATTAGTGTTAGAAGATATATAACCAGCATGCTTCTTAGAAGGGAGAAGGGTGAGACTCTGGCTCACTTACTTTGGACATGGCATCACCATGCTTGGTAAAATAGAGGGTCAAGAGAAAATAAGGGCAATACTCAATGAGATGGATTGACACAATAGCACAAGAAGGAACTCAAACATACCAATGATCATGAAGCTGGCACAGGACCAAACAATGTTTCATTCTGTTACACACAAAATCACCATTGAATAGGAGCTGATTCAACAACAATTGGCAATAACAAAAAATTTAGGTCAGAAGTAACTTAGCCTCCTATTTTGGGGTACACAAGACCAATTACATGTTCAGTGATTTGTTTGAAGGATTCACAGGATTCAGAGGCAGTTGTAATCACAGCTATAATAGTTTTTTATAGCAATCAGCAAGGAAAAAAGACACATCAGGCAGAGCCTAGAGAGATCCATGCACAAGATTTTTACACGCTCCTTCTCCCAGCAGAAAAATACAATAGCACGTGTGCAGTGCTTCTGTTCAAGTAAGCCCACTTGAAACTCAGAGTCCAGGGTTTTTATTTTGGGTTAGTCATATAGGCACATTCTGCCTGTGTGATCAGCTGCAATCATGGAAATTCCAGATTCTTGGAAAGGAAGTAGGTACTCACCATTAATCATATTCTTTGTGTACAGGGTGGGCAGATTTGTACAACAGAATTCAGTGTCCCAGCACACAAAATAATTTTATCACTGACGGAACATATTTCAGATGCTGGTCAAGGGTTAGCACTGTAAGCAGGCCCTTTTAACCATTTGGTCTTCTGTGTTAACTCTTTCCTGCACATCCCCCATAAGAAGCCACATATACACACACACGTTGCCATGGAGTCGATTCCAACTCATAGCAACCCTATAGGACAGAGTAGAACTGCCCCATGGAGTTCTCAAAGAGCACCTGGTGGATTCGAACTGCCGACCTTTTAGTTAGCAGCCATAGCTCTTAACTACTATGCCACCAGAGTTTCCTGTAAGAAGCCAGTGGTTACAAAAAATGACCCCTGTAGCATTACAATCCCACAAAACTACACCACATATGAAAAAAGACAACAAATGTTCGGCTTTCAAGTTATCAATGTTTACATAATGTTAAACTTCAATTTACTTAATGAGAAGTTTCCAAAGTTAATTTCCTGAAGAAAGCAATAAAACCAGATGCATTCTTTAGGGAAAATTATCATGCCCAAATGGAAAAATATTAGTAATCAAAACATCACCCTTGACTATTTACAATAAAGCAAATGTTTAGTACAACTTTATTTGTGCCAGGAACTGAAGCCCTTTATGTAAATTCTTACTTAATCCCTGTTTAACCTTATAAGGCAGTTAATGTCATATTCCCCATCTTACAAGTGGGAACCTGAGGCTTGGGGAAATTACCTCACATATCCAAGGATACCCATATAGGAAGGGTAGAGAAAGCAAGGCAGTATCTGACTCCAGAGATTGAGCCTATAACCATTAGACAACACTGCCTCCCTTTGTTTGAATTAATAAAAAAAAAAGTATTTCTTTACCACCCAATTCTTTTTTTTTAATTTTACTTATTTTGTTGTTGTTATTTAGAATATACATGGCAAAACATATACCAACTCAACAGTTTCTACACGTACCATTTAGTGACATTGATTACATTCTTTGAGTTGTGCAACCACTCTCACCCCACTTTTCTGAGTTGTTCCTCCCCCATTAACAGAAACTCACTGCCCCCTAAGGTTTCTACCTAATCTTTCAAGTTGCTCTTATCATTTTGGTCCCAGAGAAACTCAAGAAAGATACAGAAGCTCTAAGGCCACAGTCAACCAACTTGAGCTCATAGACACATATAGAACACTACACCTAACAGCAGAAATGTATACATTATTTTACAATGCACAAGGAACATTCTCCAGAATGGGCTACATTTTAGGACACAAAGCAAACTCAATAAACTCCAAAACATCAAAATAGTACAAAGCATTCTCTGATCACAACGCCATAAAAGTAGAAATGAATAACAAGAAGAGCAAGGAAAAACAATATCAAATACATAGTAACTGAATTACACCTTGCTTAAAAACAAGTGGGTAATAGAAGAAATCAAAAGGGAATAAAAAAATTCCTAGAATCAAATGATAATGAAAACACATCATAACAAAACCTTTGGAACACAGCAAAAGCAGTGCTCAGAGGGAAATATATATAAATAAATGCACACATCAAAAAAGAAAAAAGGGTCAAATAAAAATGATAGCCTTACAACTTGAACAAATAGAGAGAAGCAAAAGAAGCCCACAGGCACCAGAAGAAAGGAAATAATAAAGATTAGAGCAGAAATAAAAGAAATGGAGAACAGAAAAACAACACAAAGAATCAACAAGATCAAATGCTGGTTCTTTGAAACGATCAACAAAATCGACAAACCACTGTCCAATCTGACAAAAGAAAAATAGGGGAGGAAGGAAATAACCCAAATAAGAGATGAGGGGGGACATTACAACAGATTCAACTGAAATAAAAAAGATCAGTTGTACTCCAACAACTTTGAGAACCTAGAAGAAATGGAAATATTCCTACAAACACCTAAACTAACACAAACTGAGATAGAAAATCTGAACAGATCCAAAACAAGATATCAAAGAGTAATAAAAATTTCCTAACAACAATAAAAATGATAAAGATCACGGAAGGAAAAATAGGGACAACACTAAGGGTCCAAATATATAGCATCAATAGAATACAACCCGTAACACCGATAATGCACAAACACCAGAAGATAAACTAAAAAACGAAGAGCTCCTAAAAATTAAACACTAATGCTCATTGAAAGACTTAACCAAAAGAGTAAAAGGAGAACCTAGAGATTGGGAAAAAATGTTTGGCTACGACATATCCGACAAGGGCCTAAACTCTAAAATCCCTAGAATACTTCAACATCTCAACAACAAAAAAGCAAATAATACAATCAAAAAACGGGCATAGGATATGAACAAACACTTCACCAAAGAAGACATACAGGCAGCTAACAGACATATGTAGAAATATTTATGATTATTTGCCATTAGAGAAATGCAAATCAAAACTGCAATCAGATACCATCTCACCCCAACACTACTGGCATTAATCAAAAAAAAAACAGAAAATAATAAATGTTGGAGAAGTCATGGAGATTGGAACTCTTACGCACTGCTGGTGGGAGTGTAAAGTGGTACAACCACTATGGAAAATGATATGGCGCTTCCTTACAAAGCTAGAAATAGAAATACCATATGATCCAGCAATCCCACTACTCGGAATATATCCTAGAAAAATAAGAGCCATTACATGAAAGACATACACACATCCATGTTCACTGCAGCATTATTCGCAATAGCAAAAAGATGGAAACAACCTAAGTGCTCATCAACAGATGAATGTGCAAACAAGTTATGGTACATTCCTACAATGGAATACTACACAACAATAAAGATCAATGAATCCATGAAACAATCTCACAACATGGATGAATCTGGAGGGCATTATGCTGTATGAAATAAGTCAATCACAAAAAGACAAATATTGTATGAGAACACTATTATAAAAGCCCAAGATAGGTTAATACACAGAAACAATCTTTGATGGTTACGAAGAAGGGGAGGGGAAATCACTAACTAGTTCGTAGACAAGCACTGTCTAAGTCATCAAGTGCAGCTATAACACAAATACCACGAGTGGCCAACGTTAAAGAGAAATTTATTCCCTCATAATCTGGTGGGCTAGAACTCCAAATTCAGGGCATCAGCTCCAGTGGAAGTCTTTCTGTCTGTCGGCTCCAGGGGAAGGTTCTTGTCACCAATCTTCCTGTGGTCTAGGAGCTTCTCTGCGCAGGAACCTCGGGTCTAAAAGCTATGCTCTGCTTCTGGTACTGTTTTCTTGGTGGCATGAGGTCCCCATGTCTCTCTGCTCACTTCTCTTTTTTATATCTCAAAAGAGATTGGTTTAAGACACCATCTAATCTTGCAGATCTCGTCAATATAACTGCCACTAATCCATCTTATTACATCATAGCAATAGGATTTACAACACACAGGAAAACCACATTGGATGACAAAATGGTAGACAATCATACAATCACACAAGGGAATCATGACCTAGCCAAGTTGACAGATATTTTGGGGGGACACAATTGAATCCATGACAAGTGTTTACTTTGGTCAAGGGAAAGACAATACACAATATAAGTCAGTACAACTTGGCCAAGACAAAGTCATAGAAGCTTCCTAGATACACCCAAACATCTTGAGGAACTGAGTTACTGGCGCTGGAGGCTGGAGACCACGGTCTCAGGGGACATCTAGCCCAAGTGGCATAACACAGCTCATAAAAAAAATGTTCTACATCCTACTTTGGTGAGTAGCGCCTGGGATCTCAAAACTTGTGAGCAGCCATCTAAGATACATCTATTGTTCCCATTACATTCAGAGCAAAGAAAAACAAAGAAAATCAAAGATTCAAGGAAAATATTAGTCCAAAGGATTAATGGATCACATGAACAACAGTCCCCACCAGTTGGACTAGAAGATCTAGATGGTGCCCAGCTACCACCACCAACTGCTCCTACAGTGATCACAATAAAGGGTCCCTGACAGAGCGGGATAAAAATGTAGAACAAAATTCTAATTCTCCCCCACACACACATAGACACACACAAAAGACAGATTTACTGTTCTGACAGAGACTGGAGGAACCCCCGAAAAATAGGGCTCCTGTATACTCTGTTAACTCAGAACTGAAGCCACTCCCGAAGTCCACCTTTCGGCCAAAGATTAGACAGGTCTATAAAACAATTACACATGTGATGAACGTGCTTCTTGGTTCAGTCAGGTATATAAGACCAAATTGGCAACACCTGCACAAAAACAAAGATGGGAAGGCAGGACGGGACAGAAAAACTGGATAAATATACACAGGGAACCCAGAGTGGAAAGGGAAAGGGGTAGACACAATGCAGAGATTGCAACCAATGTCATGAAACAATTTTCGTATAAATTTTTGAATGAGAACTAATTTGCACTATAAATTTTCATTTAAAGCACAATTTTTAAAAAATTAAGTACTGGTAGCTGGGCACCATCTGGTTCTTCTGGTCTTATGGCAAAGGAGGCAGTTGTTCACAGAAGCAGTTAGCCACATATTCCATACCTTCCTCCCATTCCCGAAGCTCCTTCTTTCTGTGTTGCTCCAGATGATGAGAGACCAGTTATTGTGCCTTGGATGGCTGCTTGCAAGCTTTTAAGACCCCAGGCACTACATCACAAACTAGGAGGTAGAAGAGAAGCATTAGATATTTTTATTAGGCCAATTAACTGGGATGTCCCACGAAACTATGACCCTAAACCTCCAAATCAAGAAACGAAATTCCATGAGGATTTTAGTTGTACATAAGCTACCTCAGCAGTAACTCTTTTTTTTTTTTTTTTTTGGTAGTTGCCGTAAATATATCTATCATAGAACTTTTGCCAGTTCTACTTTTTACAGGTGTACAACTTACTGACAACAATTACAATAATCAGCTGTACCCCACCCTTAATCAAAGCCATGTTTCCAGCACCATTAACCACCCCTTTCCCTTCACTCCCACCCATGGTAAGCACTAACAAACTTTGTTCTCTATACATTTGCTTTTCTTGTCTTTTTATATAAGTGAGGTTATACAGTACACCTACTCCTCTCTCATTGACATAGTTATTTTCCAAAGACCAGGTCATTGTGCAAAAATCAGCATTATGTAAGAGTCCGGGCCACACTGTCTTCAGAGCCGGACCCTTCCCCCGCCCGCAGTTGCTCATCATTCATGGGTGCTCCTGGGGCATCTCAGGATATGCATGGCACAGGGGGCACCCTTTCCCCCCATGCCTTCCCCACTACCTCAAACCCTGTGGGGGTTGGGAGTAGTT
Organism: Loxodonta africana; assembly: GCF_030014295.1. Lineage (NCBI taxonomy): Eukaryota > Metazoa > Chordata > Mammalia > Proboscidea > Elephantidae > Loxodonta > Loxodonta africana. Next base: position 40,042,974 of record NC_087349.1, read on the forward strand.
CTGGTGGTGGTAGTGGGTTGCCCACCACTTCCGGAGCTGCAGGGTCACACCATCACCTGGCTGGGCTTTTTGTGCAGACCCTCATGCCTCACCTGTCCACCTTCCTGCTCCGTCATCCCCAGACATGAATGGCTCCCGGGCCTGCTGCAAGTGAGGCCCAGCCACCTGGGCCCGGCAGAGGTTGTGGAGGTGGCAAAGAGGCCTCTTTGAAAGAAGATGCTTGTGAGACCCTCGCCGGACTCCTGCGGACCGGCTCCGACTGCCTCCTGTGGGCCACCTGCCCGCCTTGAACTTGCTGCGGGGCCCAGCCCAGCTCCTCCAACGAAAGTGAGTAACAGAAAACGCTGGCAGCCGCAACGGCCTCACTCCCGCTCACAAACCTTGCCTTCCTCCTCCTCTCCCTCTTGCTTCGGTTCCTCCTTATGCCCAAAATAGTCAGGTAGTGGATTTTTTTCTATTGTTGTAAATGCAAAATGTGGAATAAATACATAGTGAATAAGTGAGGAGTAGGTGTATTTGTTCT